>NC_082399.1:19444398-19614398 GCF_031168955.1 Gadus macrocephalus
CGTCCATGTACTTGGAATGGGTAGAGTCAGAGTCAGCGTTGAACGAGAGGGGGTAGGACCATTTGAGAAGTGTGTTTTTAAAATCGGCTGCCGTATCGCAAATCCCATATCCAACATTTAATCTAATTTTAAAAAAGTAATTTCGAGTCATCTGTCTCAAGTCGAAGTCAAGTCTCAAGTCATGAAGACCAAGTCAAAGTCAAGTCTTTTATCATTGTTAGTCAAGCAAGTCTCAAGTCCTCAAATTTGCGACTCAAGTCATGTGACTCAAGTCCCCCATGTCTGCAGTTTTCCGCACGGACCATTTTTAGTGAGACACAACTGGCGCATACGCAACCCACAGAACGGACAGACGCGGCATGTTTTGACTTGTTAAGGGGCCAACATTAGCACTTGCTAAAATGGAAGACATGAGCAAAAATAGTGAGGAGAGCCAAACGGGCAGGAGAAAGCGACAGTGAATGTCCAAGGTTTGGGATCATTTCACGTTGAACATTAATGAGAAGACCGTGGTGTGTGTCCACTGCAAGACCGAGCTGGCGTACCACAGCAGCACGACATCCATGCTGCAGCATCTCAACAGAAAACACCCATTCTACTTGGCAGACCGCCGAGTAGAATGGGTGGTTTCTAAATTGGTACTTTAGGTAGAAAATATGGTTTGCTACTCCACGCATTTTTGAAATAAATTTTTTTGATTTTTCAAAAAAAGGAAACAAATTTGTTGTTCATTGTTAATTGACATGTGTTATTTTCTCATGTTTATTTATAATTCCTTTTCAATTAAGCAATGCATGTTTTATCCGATTAATCGATGGAAAAATCGGTAGAATAATCGATTACTAAAATATTCGATAGCTGCAGCCCTAATTGGGAAACATGTAGTGTCGCACTTCCTGAGACTCACCTGCAGCCTCAGCACCACACCCTCTGTGATGTCAGTTCTGACCCCATCCATAAGCACTCTCAAGTTAACTCTCGTCCTCATTTTGATAAATAGTAAAAAAGGTTCAACACACGTTTGGTTTCAGGCCATGCTGCTGGACCCAGACGGCTCCTGCCTGTCGCCGAGCTCCAAACCACACATCTGCGAGCACTGCAGCGCCGCCTTCCGCAGCTCCTACCATCTGCGCAGACATGTGCTCATCCACACAGGTGAGTGGCTCTCGGTGGTCCCAGCAGCTTCACCTCCCTGCACCAGCCTCATCTCTGTGCCCTCTGTTTTACCCTCCTGCTCTTTGACTCAGGAGGTGCCCTCAATCGTCCCAGATGAACACGGTCCAAGCCCGGCAATGTTGTCTCAGAAATTAAATATAACAGGCAATTGGCTCGCTATCTCCTTATCACAACACGTTATGAGCAAGGATACTAATAATAATGTTGCCCTACTCCGGAGATGGCAGTGACCTAGTCCGTGTGATATGTTTTATGTCCTACACTGCAAGCCTCTGGTGCCAGGTCTATAAGCGGACCTAGGACTGAAGCAAGCTGGGAGTCAGCTGTGACTCATTAGTGTGGAAAGCCTTGATCGGCTGTGACTCACTAGTGTGAGAAGCCTTATGGTACGTTTCCACCGGCCGGTTAGGCACAGCTCAGTTACGGCTCGCGTTTTCACCGCCGACAATACCTTTATGGTGGGGCAGGGTTTAAGCTGGATGGCGTTGCCGCGGCAGCTACGTAAGCATTGTGACACCTCATAGCAGCCCGACAGATTGTAGCCTGCTAATAAATCAAAGGAAAAGAAGAATGTTACACAATAAACAAAGAGCAACAATGTAGGATGTCCAAGAAGGACGGCAAACTTTTTCGTGACATTTTCTTCAATAAAAAAGCTTTTGCCGTTGTCCAGAAATACCTTGAGGGTAATGTGTATGATTTTTATTATCCCCCTGTCGCACGGGAGTGATGATTCTCTCGACCAATCAACACACTGCGTGTGTAGTTTGAACTTGTTGGC
Source organism: Gadus macrocephalus (assembly GCF_031168955.1). NCBI lineage: Eukaryota > Metazoa > Chordata > Actinopteri > Gadiformes > Gadidae > Gadus > Gadus macrocephalus. Next base: position 19,446,356 of record NC_082399.1, read on the forward strand.
AACCTCTCAGACCGCTTGGTACCCCAACGGAGGAGCACTGAGAGATAAGTACAGCTATACCCAGCTAAGTCTGGCCCCCGCCCACTTTGGGCGATGGAAACGCGAACAGTTCCATACCTATTCTTACCTAACCGAACCGCACCCACCGGTGGAAACGTCCCATTGGTCACCTCTTTGCTGGGAACTGGACACCAGTTCATGAACCATGGGCTTCCAAATACCATCTAAACCCCACAATATTTATTTGGGTTATTATCAGTGGTTTGTATATGGCTAAATGTTGTCTTTTGTATTTATTTAACTTATTAATTGGTGGTTTTATTAATTCATTACACAAAATCATTCTTTAGAATTTATCACAGGGCTTATTCAGAAGTCCTAGACTGAAGGTATTTGTACTCAACATCTATATTTTCTAATAAAAAAAGTAATTTCCAGTTTTACCCAAAGATGGGAACCTTATGAGATGACCGGGCATTCATGTGTAGGAATAATACAGGCCTGTATATTCTCACATTGAAACTTGGCTATGTTATTACAGTTAACTTCATGGTTTCCTTGCAACAATGACCCTGTGAGAGATGTTGTATACTTCACACCTGCTAGTGTGGGGGCTAGGATGATGGACCCCAGCTGAAAGGTACTGGGTTCAAGGGCCTATCAAGCCTGTAGCTATCGGTGAGCAAGTGGCCTCATCCTGTGAAACTACCTTTTACGAAGGAGCACTGAGCTGGGGGAGGGACGGTGTGACGGGTGCAGGTAGAGTGTAAAATAATGTGGTGAGCTGGTGGTTGTACTCTTGATCGCACAGGTGAGAGGCCCTTTCGGTGCAGTCAGTGCAACATGAGCTTCATCCAGAAGTACCTGCTGCAGAGACATGAGAAGATCCACAGTGGTGAGCCTCCACCCTTCTACCTCTCCATATACACTGAACACTAGACCACGTCCACAGTACGCCACGTCCACACCTGAACGATTGAAAATATTTTGTTATAAAACAAATAGCTTTTTGAAAAAGGATGTCTTTCAGATTAGTCTTGTTCTAAAGACATTGAACGATCTGTCACACTCTAAACCACTGATATTGTTAAGAAAGAAGTGTTTCTAATGTCACGGTCATCGTATGGCATTGGGGAAATGTGTTAACGAGACCTATCTGAAATAAATCTGCTCTCAATGAGCTATTGTGCTTAGGAAGCAAAAAATTGTGAATATTGAACATCACACTGAATTCATACTGCAGATAATATTGCATGTTGCGTTTGTCAACAAACCAAATTACCAAACTAAAAATGTTTCAAAATGAATCAGATTTCATGATGGGCCACTATACTATAATGATTGTACCTCAGGACTGTCTGTAAAGTCTCAACGGCGTGATTTGTTGTTTTTCGTTTGCATATATAATTATAATAGTAGCCTACCAGTATTGACATGTCCCCCAAAGGAATGTCTCAAATTTTACAATATAGCCTGTGAAACTAACACATTGTGTGTTTTGGTCATGTGACAAACACGCACCAGCAAAAGCACAGTAGACTTATCAAGTTTATGATTATACTGACTAATGGTATACTTGGCGTGGGCGGTATTACGAGGGTTAGCAGGGTATTTTGAAATCCCAAAGGTATGATTCAATACCATTTAAAATACAGAAGCCCCTCATTCTTTTAAATGTTTCTCCGATATCCTATAAATATATATTTTTATCTTGTTGGTATGTATTATGGCCTAATTTTGAAGCAGTATATATATTGGTAGACAATAAAGTCTTCGCCGTTGCATTGCTGATGAGACAAATGTAGATTTATCAGCAACGATTAAGTCGGGTAGGTTGAGTTCAGCCAGTGGTACAATTATGGCCACCAGGAACGTCCTGACGTCAACTTAAAGCATGTCTGTATGTATAGCAGCCAACTGCTGCTGCGGTGGTTATTAAAACAACCACACACCCCTAATAGTGGTCTATGTCGTTTGAAAAGTACACATGCACCCGTTGAGATTTTAGATTTTGCTCATTCCCTATCTTTTGATTATTCGATGAGCCATACGTTTCTAAAGCTGTCCAGACTTGTCTGAGTAGTAGGGGTGTGAATTAGAGCCCGACCGATATATCGGCAGGCCGATATTATCGGCCGATATTAGGCATTTTTCAAACTATTCGGTATCGGCATTTATAATGGCAGATAAATTAATATAAAAAAATAAATAAAAAGTCTGCCCACCAGAGGGCGCTCCAACGGCCGAACTCGGTGATTCAGCCAGAGTTAGGTAGAGTGAATGACGGTGATCATCGGTGTTCATGTGTGCAAGTGTGTTCATGGTAAGTTGGCAAATGTCACGAGACATACATTGCTTGAATAACAATTAAAAGAACATCCCCATCAATTCTCTAAAGTCGATAAGCATGACTTAATTCATGACTACCATGTCCAGTTTTGCTGTTGTTACGTCTTAGCTGAGAGTGAAAAGGATTTAAAGGATAACTACAAATAACCAATGTTAGGGAAATGTGTTTGTTTTGTTGCGCGTTTCTGGATTTTTTTTTAATATATATATCGGCCGATATATTGGCATATCGGTTTTTTAAATCACAAAATATTCGTATTGGTATCGGCCTTAAAAATTCTATATCGGTCGGGCTCTAGTGTGAATCTTTGGCTTCAGACGATTCGATTCGATTAACGATTCAGTAGTTGGCGATTCGATTCAAGAACAATATTTTTTTTTTGGAACGATTCGATTCTGTAAACCACGATTCGATTCAGTAACTTTGAACCAAAATTCTATATCCGTGAAATAAACATGCAATAATGTGAGTGAGACTCTCTATTCTTCTGAAAGGTGAAAAAATGAGCTGACTAGCTGATGACGAGTTACGGATTACCGAGCTGCATTTCACAAAATAAACGTGTAAACTAAAGTCTTAAAACATTAATCATAATCGATTCATACGATTTAAAGCATTTATGTCGATTATTGGTGAAGCCAAAGAGATTCATTCTATTTATTTATTTTAGCAGATCGATTTAGTTGAATCGGTAGGACTGACAATCGATTCATCGATGCATCGCATGAATCGTTACACCCCTACTGAGTAGGCTTATTTCTCATTAGACATGGCATTGTAGGCTAGAAAGTCAAATATGGTACAATGACTTCTATCACCAGCAGCTCAGTGTCAACCTTTATTTATATTCATGGTTCTTTGTGCACAAATACAGTGCTTTACTGTGACATCCGGGAAATGTCAGGAAGGTAGGGCAGAAATTAACCAACCTAGACTGAAGCATACAAGGGTTGATAGTTTTTCAAACAAATGTTTTTAAAGTGTTACAATATAGCCTTTAAAACGAACCAATTCTGTTCTTGTGACACAAATATCAATACACACTTGTACGATTTTCAACTCGGTTTTCATTAGTTCTTTCTGAATACATGTAAAATAATAGGTCTGACCCTTCTGTAAACTCAAAGCGACAGAGCTGTTTTAAACAGTTTTAAACACTCTTTGAAGCTCTCAGTTCGAGATGCACAGAGTAGACAGGTGGGGAAAGATGGAGCTAATGTTAAATTTATAGTAATCACAATACTCGAAAGACCCTTTGGGGTCAGAGATCCAAGTTGAATGCTGCATAGTTTCTGTTACAACATGATTACAACACACTGGAACTTCAGATAGAGGTTACTTTTTGATTAGGGTATTTGCTATTGACCCCATGCAATAACCAGCTAGGGGGGATGGGTCCAAACTTCGGACATTTAACAATAAGCATTGGTACTTATAAAAATGTCGATGTAGTAAATGGTGGCGGCTCTGTTAGCAGTGATTAAGGTACATGAGGCCTGATGTCACCATAGATAATTCTCTGAACCCAGGGATCATTCTCTCTCTATATATTAATACACATCGCTTCATTCTGCAGGAGAGAAGCCCTTCTGCTGTGACCAGTGCAACATGCGCTTCATCCAGAAGTACCACATGGAGCGACACAAGAGGACGCACAGTGGCGAGAAGCCTTATCGCTGTGAGACCTGCCAACAGGTAGGGCTCATCAGGGGGCCAGCAGCCACTCCTGCTAGGGCGGCTGATGATTAATCCAACGGGGCAGGATAGTGTGGGTCTAACCCTAACACCAAGGGTCTAACCCAAACCCAGCCTAAATGTTCTGGGTTCCAGACCCAAATCGTAGTCCGATGCCCTTTCCCTATCCTAAATGTTAAAATGCGCTGCTTGCACAGAGGAAATGCCTTATTAATCGATATTCATAATGTCAATACTATAATAGAACTGTTATTTTGTATACAAGGTGTCCCACACTATCCCAATCTTTCAAGCTGATTACTACACGGCCTATACTGAGAATTGGATGATTTAAGGCATAACGTATCAAACTGTTACATTCCCCCCCCTCCCCATCAGTTCTTCTCGAGAACCGATCGGTTACTGAAGCACAAGAGAACCTGTGGAGAAGCCATAAAGAGGGGCCTAGACCCCAGCATGCTGGAGCTCAGCGAAGCGGAGCTGGGCCAGGGCAGCTTCTCGCTCACTCAGGGAAACGCCCCCGCCTCAGGCCGCAAGCGGGCCAAGTCCAAAAACAGCGAGGGTGGCGAGCGCAAGAGGAAGAAGAACGTGGCGGGCGCGTCGTCGTCCTCCGGGGACATGGGCGTGCAGAACTTTGGCATGGAGCAGCTGTCGGGCTCCGGCCCGCAGATACGCACGCCCAAGCTAATGTTCAAGAAAGCCGGCCGCAAGAGCCTGATTCTGGGGGAGGACGCCGGCGGGCAGAAGCTCCTATCCCAGAAGCCCGGAGCCACGGAGCACGCGGCGGGGTCCGGGGACCCAGACGGCATGGGTCTCCTGCTGGGCCCTGGGCCAGCCAAACAGGGCCCAGCCACCACCAGCAACTATGACGACGCCATGCAGTTTGTGAAGAAGCGGCGCTACCTCCACGCGGCCAATAGCGACTACGGGGCGGGCGTCCAACAGGGCCCCCTGGGGCCCGAGCCCACGCTGGCCATGCTGGACAACTCGCCATTGGAGCTCAAGCACGACAAATCAGGCATCCCGGACGAGGTGCTGCAGAGCCTGCTAGAGCACTATTCCCACAAGACAGATGGCGCACAGCACCACCACCACCACCACCACCACCAGCAGCAGCAGCAGCAGCACCACCAGCACCACCTCGACGTCAACTTTGACCTCTCAGACCACCCCCACCACGTGGACCTGCAGCCGGCCGCCCCCGTTACCCCCGAGCTGGAGGAGGACGAGTCGGGCGGGGACAAGACGGTGGTGATGAGCGAGTACTCCAAGTTCCTCCTGCAGGCACTGGAGCGCACCAGTCACAGCGGCCCGTTCCCCAGCCTGGGCCCCAGCGGGCCCTTCCCCACGCCTTTCCCCCTGCTGGCGAGCAGCTCCAGTCCCACGGGGCCGCTGTTCTCGGAGAAGCACGTGTACTCCACGTCGACGCTGGAGTGCGTCTACCCCCCCGCCATCGCCTCCCCGCTGCCGGTGGCACCGCCACCGTCCGCCAGCAGTTCCGCCTCCTCGACCGCCGCCGCCTCCTCCTCCTCCGCCAGCTCCAAGTCGAGCCACTACGGCCTGCTGGTGGGCTCGCCCGCCCAGCCCGCCTTCCACCTGGGCGTGGAGCAGCAGCAGCTCACCCCCTCCCAGGAGCTGACGGAGCAGCTGGAGAAGCAGCATTCCCCCGGGGCCTTCGGGCTGCCGCCTCCCCAGGACCTTTCGTCCCCCGGGGAGGGCCCCAAGAGAGCCCCGGGCCCAAAGGCCGGGGGCGGTGGAGCCACTGCCAACGGCTTGGGATACCCGGACCTGGCGGCGACGCTGGACGGGCCCAAGGAATCCCCCTACCAGATAGAGAACTTTGCGCAGGCCTTCGGTTCCCAGTTCAAGTCCGGGCGCCACACGCCGCTGGGGGGCTACGGCCCCGGGGGAGAGGCGGACCCCCGCATACGGACGGCCGTCTCCGAATTCTCAGGGTACACCAGTCTGCTGGCCGATGTCGGCGAGCCGGTGAGCGCGGGGGTCAAGACCCCGACAAGCCAAAGCTTCAGATAAGGGTCACGTGTCGGCCCTGGGTCCGGCAGGGGACAGGGCTTCCTTGCGGGGAGCCCCTCCCCCATTCTCTTACTTTGCGTTTCGTAGCGCGGCAACATACAGGAACAGATGAACAGAAGAACACGGAAATGAAACACTGCCAATGTCGATACTCTACCAGGGAGGGTCTTCCATGGCCTCAAATGCAATTTTAAAAAAATATTCATTTTTTTTGTACTATGTATTTAGTCTTTCTTTTTTTGTAGAGTAGTGGGTAAGATGAACATAAACCGTAGATATAAATGTAATTTAAAGACATTTAGAGGGTAGCTATGAACATGCTTGATTTATTTTTGTTGAATTTCTTACTCTGAAACTTGTGTTTTAGTGATCACCAGGCCATTGTAAAGTAATAACTGATGATGTTGATCGTTTCAATAATGTTTGTTGCAGGGAAAGGCCCAGAATTCAAATGGCAAAAAAAGTATATATTGTCTGTTACAAAATGTATTAACTCAGGAAATAGGCAAAATTGTGTAATAAGAATTGTATTTTGAGATGCAATGAGTTCACTTTTTACAGGTGTACTTTAAGACTAAAAAGCTTTCTTTTTTCTTATTATTTTTTTTTTTTACTCACGAAAAAGTTCCAGAAGCTTCCATTTTGTTTCATGTTTTGATTTCTGTACAGCTTTGTCGAGATTATGGTACAGTTGTGTCGATGTGAAGATATCCACTGACGCATGTTTTACTTTTAAATATTTCTTTTTTATAAAGGGCTACTTGTGCACAACAGTTCAAATGGATTCTTGTTGTTTTTAAACGCTCGCTCACACCAGACTGTTAACCCAAATCCAACGATCGATATTTGGTACGTTTTAAGGCCAGCGGTCAACGAAAATACCCCCCCCGTTACCCGCGGTGCCCCTGGTTAACCATGTGGCCCCTGGTTACCCACGGTGCCCCTGGTTAACGGCTGTGCCCCTGGTAAACCATGTGGCCCCTGGTTAACGGCTGTGCCCCTGGTTAACCATGTGGCCCCTGGTTAACCGCTGTGGCCCCTGGTTAACCGCTGTGGCCCCTGGTTAACCGCTGTGGCCCCTGGTTAACCAAGTGGCCCCTGGTTAACCGCAGTGGCCCCTGGTTAACCGCTGTGCCCCTGAGCGCAGGACTCCTGTACGTCGGCAGGGCGTGCTGTATACCTGGTCTATTCCAATCCTCGCTGGGACTTTCCAGTTCGTCAAATTAATCAAAAAGCACTTTTTTTTCTTTTTTTTAAACAAAAACAACGTTTGATCTAACAGGAACCCATCCGGACGTGCGTGTTGACTGATGGTTTATATTAGTTTTTAACGAGGAGAAAACTGTGAACGGGGAGTAAGGAGTCTATGGGCTTAGATAAGAGTTGATATGCATGGGCATTTAGATGTACTCTTTTAATGGGTGGGTGGGTAATGTAAAAAATATGAAATGCCATAACTTTCTTACTATACAATATTCTGCGAGTACCTCTTTTGTATTTAAGTTGTCTTGAGAGAGGGACAGAAATGCTGGAATCGCTGTTTATTTTTTATGACAATGTTTTTTTTTTATATCACACTGTTGGGAAGTTCTGACCGCTGGATGCGTCCATAACCTGTTACATTGTATTTATTCTCCTCTCGCTGCACACGCCTAGTTTGAAGCGTGTTCAAAAAAACAATCCTGTTTCGCTTTATTGCCACCTCCTTGATTTATCAACCCCAAAGATCACACACTGCAGTGATCCAGGGCACACTACGCCTCTTATCTCCCCCACACCCCACTGCAACTACCAACAACTAGTATTTTATACAGTCCCCAACGCTCTTGTGAGGGCGGTCGTGTGCTCACAATAGAACCATGGCCTTCGCTGTCTTCCAGGGGCGCTGTCCGGCCAGCCAGGGTCTAACTTCTCCTACATCTGTGAGCTCTACAACCAAGAGACTTTGAAGCACATCGGTTTGCAGGGAAAAAAGACTGACTGATGACCAGCTTTACTAATTCACGTGCACACACTATGCTTTCAGCGAAGAGGGAGGAACAAGCAGTTAAGAGATGGAGCAAAAGATGGACGGGGGAGAGAAATGTCCACCAATAGGATTGACCTAAATATACCTCATATCATTGACGCGTTAAAAGGCAGGGATGTGCGTTTCTTGTATGTTATGGAAACATTTGTAGGATAGGTTGTTTAATCATCTGACACAGCACCCGTGTTTACATTGTTTCTTTTTTTGAGACTGCAATTGACTTGTTGAAATGCAAATGTATAATTTTATTTTTATTTTATTTTGGGTCTGTAAAAGCATTCACGCCGTGCAGTGTTCAATTCTCGATGCCTAGGGGAGAACGATTTTTTTTTTCTCATCCTATATCCGGTATTTCTGTTACTCGCCATAATGTGTTTTTATATGATCTGTAGAAGGACATTGTTTACAAAAATGTACAAAACACTAAAAATTTGTTCATTTGTTTTGGGTGTCTTGATCTGACCTGCATGACGATACCATGTTTCTATGGCTTCCTTCAGGTCATCTCAACACCAGATTTTGTAGCAGAACCTCCGTTCTCCCTTTGGTTGGATTTCTTGTGCATCCCTTTGTGAAATGGTTTCCAGGGCTGTAACGGTTAACTTTATGAATGGATTAGAAAAGCCAATAAAAAAAAAATAAGCATTTGTTATAAAAAAAATGGTTGGTTTTTATTTTTAATTTTTTATGGTTTCATTTAGAAGGTTTTTCCTCTACTGACTTTAGACATTTCATAACAGATGAACACTTACAATAACAAATACTCTCATCTCATCTCATTTTCTTCCGCTTATCCGGGGTCGGGTCGCGGGGGGAGCAGCTCAAGCAGGGGGCCCCAGACTTCCCTTTCCCGGGCCACATTGACCAACTCTGACGGGGGGATCCCGAGGCGTTCCCAGGCCAGTGTTGAGATATAATCTCTCCACCTAGTCCTGGGTCTTCCCCGAGGTCTCCTCCCCACTGGACGTGCCTGAAACACCTCCCAAGGAAGGCGCCCAGTGGGCATCCTTACCAGATGCCCGAACCACCTCAGCTGACTCCTTTCTAAGTAAAGGAGCAGCGGCTCTAATCCGAGTTCCTCACGGATGGCTGAGCTTCTCACCCTATCCCTAAGGGAGACGCCAACCACCCTTCTGAGAAAACTCATCTCGGCCGCTTGTACCCGCGATCTCGTCCTTTCGGTCATCACCCAGCCCTCATGACCATAGGTGAGGATAGGAACGAAGATCGACCGGTAGATCGAGAGCTTTGCCTTGCGGCTCAGCTCTCTTTTCGTCACAACGGTGCGGTAAAGCGAACGCAATACCGCCCCCGCTGCTCCGATTCTCCGGCCAATCTCACGTTCCATAGTACCCTCACTCGCGAACAAGACCCCGAGGTACTTGAACTCCTTAACTTGGGCTAAGGACTCATTTCCTACCCGGAGTAAGCAATCCATCGGTTTCCTGCTAAGAGTCATGGCCTCAGATTTAGCGGTGCTGATCCTCATCCCAGCCGCTTCACACTCGGCCGCCAGCCGATCCAGTGAGTGCTGAAGGTCACAGGCCGATGATCCCATGAGGACCACATCATCTGCAAAAAGCAGTGACGAGATCCTCAGACCACCGAACTGCAACCCCTCCCCACCACGACTACGCCTCGATATCCTGTCCATGTATATCACAAACAGGATTGGTGACAAGGCGCAGCCCTGGCGGAGCCCAGCACCCACCGAGAACGAAACTGACTGGCTGCCGAGGACGCGAACACAGCACTCGCTTTGGGAGTACAGGGATTGGATGGCCCTGAGGATAGACCCCCTTACCCCATACTCCCGCAGCACCTCCCACAGTTTCTCCCGGGGGACCCGGTCATACGCCTTCTCCAGATCCACAAAACACATGTAGACCGGATGGGCATACTCCCAGGCCCCCTCCAGGATCCTTGCGAGAGTGAAGAGCTGGTCCGTAGTTCCACGTCCGGGGCGAAAACCGCATTGTTCCTCTTCAATCTGAGGTTCGACGATCGGCCGAACCCTCCTTTCCAGTACCTTGGAGTAGACTTTACCAGGGAGGCTGAGAAGTGTGATACCCCGGTAATTGGCACACACTCTCTGGTCCCCCTTTTTGAACAGGGGAACCACCACCCCGGTTTGCCACTCCTTTGGCACTGTACCCGACTCCCACGCGATGTTGAATAGGCGTGTCAACCATGACAGCCCCTCAACACCCAGAGCCTTTAGCATTTCTGGCTGGATCTCATCAATCCCTGGGGCTTTGCCACTGCGGAGATGTTTGACTACCTCAGTGACCTCCACCAGGGAAATTGACGACGAAACACCATCAACCTCGAGCTCTGCCTCCAACATAGAGGGCATGTTATTCGGGTTCAGGAGTTCCTCAAAGTGTTCCTTCCAACGTCCGACGACCTCCTCAGTTGAGGTCAACAGAGTCCCCTCCTTACTGTACACAGCTTGGACGGTTCCCCGTTTCCCCCTCCTGAGGTGCCGGATAGTCTTCCAGAAACACTTTGGTGCCGACCGAAAGTCCTTCTCCATGGCCTCTCCGAACTTCTCCCACACCCGCTGCTTAGCCTCCGACACGGCAGCAGCTGCAGCCCTTCGGGCCTGTCGGTACCCTGCAACCGAGTCAGGAGTCCTCCAGGATATCATATCCCGGAAGGCCTCCTTCTTCAATCGGACGGCTTCCCTGACCACCGGTGTCCACCACGGTGTCCGAGGGTTACCGCCCCTTGAGGAGCCTAAGACCCTGAGGCCACAGCTAGCCACCGCAGCTTCAGCAATGGAGGCTTTGAACACAGCCCACTCCGGCTCAATGTCCCCAACCTCCACAGGAATGCTAGAAAAACTCCGCCGGAGGTGTGAGTTGAAGATACCTAGGACGGATAACAAATACTATTACAACTAATTAAGAGTGGCACACTTTACTTTCTTTGAAGTGTTTTCACCATTTCATGGTAAGGGAAGACCCTGGCGCTGACACCATTATGAGATATATTAATATCTAATAGTATAATATAGATGCCATATAAAGGATAGAAACAAGCTAAGAATCTCAATGAGAATAACGCAGAAATATTTACTTATTAGACCTGCTTTACGCTTTTTTAGTCTATGTATCATACACTTGCACAGTAACAGGGGTTTTCTGCCCAGTTTCAATGAGCCCTGGACAGGCCTACTGCGTGAGGGTGGTTGGTGATTGGATGGAAGCAGCAGCTGTTCTTAATGGGGAGGCGAGGTAAGACTGGCACGGCACTGGAGAACGGCCAGAGTTCCTCAAGAGATTAGCAGTTTGGTCCAGGGGAACGTGTGGCGAGGGTTCACCAACCCAAGGGCCTTTACAGCGGACCACGGGCCGGTACAGCGGACCACGGGCCGGTACAGCGGACCACGGGCCGGTACAGAGGACCACGGGCCGGTACAGAGGACCGCGGGCCTGTAGAGTGGACCATGGGCCGGTACAGAGGACCGCGGGCCTGTAGAGTGGACCACTGGCCGGTACAGAGGACCGCGGGCCTGCAGAGTGGACCGGTACAGAGGACTGTGGGCCTGTAGTGTGGGCCTGTATAGAGGGTCACGGGCCTTTAGAGTGGACCACGGGCCGGTACAGAGGACCGCGGGCCTGTAGAGTGGCCCGGTACAGAGGACCACGGGCCTGTAGACTGGACCACGGGCCTGTAGAGTGGCCCGGTACAGAGGACCGCCGGCCTGTAGAGTGGCCCGGTACAGAGGACCGCAGGCCTGTAGAGTGGACCACGGGCCGGTACAGAGGACCGCGGGCCTGTAGAGTGGCCCGGTACAGAGGACCTCGGGCCTGTAGAGTGGCCCGGTACAGAGGACCGCGGGCCTGTAGAGTGGCCCGGTACAGAGGACCACGGGCCGGTACAGAGGACCACGGCGCCGTGCACTAGGGCCCCACTCTGGGATGTCGTATGTTCTGATTTGACGATCAAAAGCTACATCGGGAGTTTTTTTTGTAATAAATATTTATTTATTTCGTTACCATTTAAATAATCGGTAGGCCTTGGTTATGTAGTGCCTCCAGAGGTCATTATCCATTTCATTGTTATTTGTAAACACTTAATTACCCTTGGAAATAATTGTAAAATAATTTTGTGCTACATTTATTCTGATATATTTTATTCTGTTTAATTTTATACTCCCATCATTTTCGAAATCTGACATCATTCAGAGATTGGTGTAAAGAGCAAGAGCCCTGACCTGCCTCTTAAAGTCGCTTTACTAGAGATTTAAGTGCTGTACTTTGAGTGCCATGGGTTAGAAATGCCATGCGATAATGCAATGAGAAACATGGGGAGGTAGGGGACATCTTTTGGGGTGGTTCAGTTTCTCGTCATGGTTTTTTCTTCTCTTTACAACTCTCTAATCTTACCTGCAGCAGCCCAAATACCATACAGCTATCTGGATTCACTTAGTCATTATGGTTAAATGCTTTGACTAAACACAAAAGTATCAAATGATAAAATCAATATTATTCAAAAAGTATTTGAATAATATTGATCCAAATATTGATCTAGGAGATCATAGCATTACAACCACTGTCGTAATTTCATAAAAGCAGAGCTCACTTCAATGCCCATTTGCCAGGTAGTGAGGAGTGGCACGATCGCGGGACGCCCAGTAATTGCATGCACTATACTTTGGACTTTGGCTGTGCAACAGGACACGAAGGCAGTATCCTTTTTATGGCACGTGTCAATATCTTGGTTCCAATAAAGAGATCCAATTTGAATCCAATGATTATGTTGTGTCCCCCACCCTCTGGGGCAGATAGGGCCACATCCATGATCGAGAGAGGCACACCTCTCCTAAGGGCTGGTGTCTAGGTGACTGCCTTGTACTGTACATTAGCTTGTAGGTTACTGGTCATAGCTTCTAGAAGATGGTGTTTGATTTATGTTGTTGGCCATGTACCACTCTAATCCTCCTCGCTGGTCCCTCCCCTGTTGACATTGTCCAACCCTTTGGGAAAGTCTTGGAGGAAAACAATGTCCTAACTGGGAGAAAAAAACGTTTTTCTGGGAATGGCAAATATTTGCCTTCAATTGGCACACAAGCGATCAAAACAAGAAAGACACTAATAATTCCTTATTTGTTAAAGGGTAAATGACCTCCAAGCCCAGTCTACTGGCACCTTCATTCGGGTAAGAGTGTTTTCAATTTGGCACTATGTCTGATTGGATGGAACTGGTTTCCAGCCTAGACATAGAACTAGCCTATAGGTAACTTATGGCATTTATACAGTGCCTTTCAGGATACTGAAATACTTTGCATAGTGAGTGTGTTTGTGTGGGGCGGGGCATGTGCTTGGGTGGGGGGGTTCGAGGAAGCACCCATGATACAAACTTGCGATGAGTGTCATGGGATCTTTAGTGACCACAGGGAGTCAGGACCTTGGTTTAAATTCTCATCCTAAAGACGGTGCTCTGGACGGTGACCAGGATAGAACCCCGGTGTCTGTCCTGGGCACTGGGGATACGACATAATTCAATTCAATTCAATTTTATTTGTATAGCCCTTAATCACCATTACAGTCTCAAAGGGCTTAACAGGCCAAATATTCATGACACCCCCCTTTACCCAAGCCCCCACACGGGCAAGAAAAAACTCCCTTGAAATCAGCAAGGAAGAAATCTTGAGAAGAAACGCATAGTAGGGGATCCCTTCTTCCAGGGATGGTCAGGAGTGCAATGGGTGCCACAATTGACATACAGGTAAATACATGCACATCATAATAAAATGGTGAATGGGATCTGGCCGGTTATCCATGAGGAGAGTCCAGGCATCCAGTCCAGCACCCGCAACAAGCTAGAACAGACAGAATAGTGAATTAGAACGGAGAAGTACATAGTGGGAATGTATACTGATTTGCTTTGCTACAATCCTTTCCTGAACCTTGGACAGGAAGGGCAGATTCGATATAGGTCGATAGTTCCTGACTAGTTCAGGATCTAGGCCAGGCTTTTTGAGTAGCGGTTTTATCACCGCAGCCTTGAAATTGGAGGGTACAATTCCTGTTGAAAGTGAGAGATTCATAAGTGAGTGGATTGCAGGCCCCACCGTGGGAAGAAGTTCCTTAAGAACGCTGGAAGGGAGAGGATCCAACATACAAGTTGTTAGCTTCGATGCCTTTATCACCCTTTCAAGTTCCACTAGAGAAATTGCCTTGAACTCCAGGAGAGCCGCGCAAGAGGTCCCCATCCTGCCCCGCAGGATGCGCAGGACAAGCCGTACGGCAAGCATAAATTTCCTCTCTGATTGATTGAATCTTATTCTCAAAGAAATCCATGAATTCACCTGCCACGATCGAGGAGCCTACGGTCTGAGTCTGTTTCTGAGTCAGACTGTTCACCGTGTCAAAAAGAAACTTGGGATTGTTTCTATTCAAGTTGACCAGACCAGAGCAATGAGCCGCCCCTACTGGCCCTCCCAACACCAGCATTAACTGCCAACATTCATGTGCTAAGACTTGCCTGGATTTCTTACTGAAACTTTGCGCACGCAAAAATCTGTAAAGATGCGTCAGAAAAAAGAAATCTGGATGTATCAATCCTTGCGAGCCAAAAAAATCATAGAAATCGCGGAACACCCGTTCCCTTTGAATGCGACCATTCGCAATATCTTCTAACACTGCCAACACTGCCATTGTCGACCTATTGATTATTGCCTCATTTGGCGCATGCTTTTATATCCTCATTTATTTGAATGCATGCTGATAATAGGTTGTTCCCATACACCCAGGGTGTCAATATATGTACATAATTCAAAATCGACCGACTGGTTTATTGATGGATTGATTTTAAGCAGCAATGGCTTGTGCTTACGCCACGCAACATCAAATAATACTATTGCAGTCAAGAATTTCACGACAAATGCGTGAAGAGATCCATTAGCCCAGATGGCATGCGTGGTCCTGAAAATATGTAGCGTTTAATCAACAAGTCATCACTGAAAATAATATTGCTGGGGCTTCAAATTTCCTATTAATTCCAATATTGACATTATAGTTTTATGGGTCTGTTTAAATGCTACTTTATAGATGCTTTAATATAGACACAGTATTTGAAGACGTCCTTGAAAGTCAGCCGTGGTGCAGAATTACCGCCACTACGAGCAAGTCAAACATTGAGCTTTCCCCAAACTTTGGCTGTGTTCTGTAAATATTCTAGAACACTCCGGGTGCTCCGGCGAGCGAGCGTGTCTAAAAAGCCACAATCCTGAAAGACCGTGAATATTTTGATTAAGCGCAAAATAAGTCATGACATTTAAGTCCTGGAGCTCTATATCTAAATAATATCATATTATACATAGACATCTATATCTATATACATATCATATAATATATATTATCACTGCCAAAAGCTGTGTGTGCCTCTATACGATATTATAAATCTCAAACGACTGCGTCCGGTTCTCCGACGTCTCTGGTTCTTCCAAGTCCACATCAATCTGAAGTACACTGAACCACGACATGGAGGAGAAAGGGATTGTTGCCCGTGATTGTTGACCATGATTGACTCCCGCCGGAGACTCGCTGCCAAGGGACCACCGCCTCGGCAGCGGGCAGCGTTTAGGCACCACCGCCTCCTGCAGCGGGCAGCGCCGAGGCGGTGGATCCTCGGCAGCGGGCAGCGGGAAGCGCCCAAGCGGGAGACAATCGAGGGCAACAATCCCTTTCTCCTCCATGCCTTGATTCATGTACTTCAGGGAGTCAAAGCCAAAGTTCCTTTCCCCCAATTCCTTCTCAACCATGGCTGAGATAACCCCCACTACAACACTCAATGTTAAAATACCAAAGAGACAAAAGTCTGTTGTGTTATGCGCCATAACACCAACAGCAGAAAGGGTTATCCAAATAACAAGGAAGTGTACAACACTTGCGTTACAGTCCTGGAGCTCTATATCTATATAATATCATCTAATACATATCATATAATACATATTATCATGGCCAACAGCTGTGCGCCTCCAGACGATATTATGAATCACAAAGGACTGCGTCTGGTTCTCCGACGTCTCTGGTTCTTCCACTTCCACATTAATCGGAAGTAGACTGAACCGCGCGCTGCCCGCTGCCGGCTGCCCACTGCCGGCTGCCCACTGCCGGCTGCCGGATGCCCGCTGCCGGGCGGTGGTGCTTCATGGTGGCGGTGTCTCGCGGCAGCGGGCGGGGGGCAGCGGTGCTCAACGATGGCTGATATAACCCCAACTACGAGTCTCGTTGAGGAAATACCAGAGACGAGAGTCCGACGTGTTATCCGCCATAACACCAACAGCAGAACGGTTATCCAAATAACAAACACTTGCGTTAGTCCTGGAGCTCTATATCTAAATAATATCAGAAAACACATATCATATAATACATATTTTCACAACCAAAAGCTGTGTGCGGCTCCAGATGATATGATTCACAAACGACTGCGTCGGGTTCTTTGACGTCTCTGGTTCTTCCACTTCCACATCAATCTTAAGTAGACTGCCGACTGCCGGCTGCCGGCTGCGGGGCTCACCAATGGCTGAGATTACCCCCACTAGTCTCGTTGTGGAACGTCAAAGAACTGACGTGTTATGCGCAATAACACCAAAAGCAGAACGGTTATAAGAAACACTTACAGTGTGTGTAAGCACACACCCACACACACATGTGGCGCTCGCACTGTCGTTGCTTATTGGCGGGCAAAATTCTCCGGGCTGGCAAGGCAGAGAAAGGGGAGGTGGGATCTCCCCTTATGACGACATACGGCGTGTCTGAGCTTAGTTTTTTCAAAGGCGGAGCAGAATGCCTAGTGCTCGTTTTACACCCCACGAAATGTCTAGCTACTGGTGGAGCATAGGTAGGCTAGGGGAACTCATATTAATGTTAGAAAACCTCAGAAAGTGAAATTTTCATGCCATGGGATCTTTAAGTTTAGCTTAATGACATGTGGAGTCCCACAAGGTTCGATCTTAGGACCCTCTTTATTCAACATCTACATGCTCCCACTAGGGCAAATCATGCAAAATAACAATATTGACCATCATTGCTATGCTGATGACAGGCAAATCTATGTATCGCTATCACCAAATGACTATCGGCCCATAGATCTGCTGTACCAGTGCATTGAGCAAGTGAAAGAATGGATGTGCTAAATGAGGACAAAACAGAGATAATTGTATTTGGTTCTAAAACGGAAAGGCTTAAAGTAACCCAACACCTTCACTCCCTGTCCCTGAAAACCTCAATCAAAACCAGAAATCTAGGGGTCATCATGGATTCAGATTTACATTTCGACAGTCACATCAAATCAGTTACAAAATCTGCATATTATCACCTTAAAAATGTAGCAAGACTTAGAGGGCTCATGTCCACCGAAGATTTACAAAAACTTGTACATGCCTTTATCACAAGTAAGCTTGATTACTGCAATGTTCTCCTTACAGGTCTCCCAAAACAAACTCTGAGGAAGCTTCAGCTTGTTCAGAATGCTGCTGCTAGAGTTCTAACAAAGACCAAAAAATTTGAACATATTACACCAATTCTGAAATCGTTTAATTGGCTTCCTGTAGGTCAGAGAATTGATTTTAAAATCATGTTGCTAACCTATAAATCCCTACATGGTTTAGGCCCAAAATATTTAACTGATATGCTACATAAGCCTTCTAGACCACTAAGATCCTCTGAGACCAATCTGTTAATTATTCCCAGAGTAAACACGAAACATGGGAAAGCAGGATTTAGTTACTATGGAACAAATAGCTGGAATAAACTCTCAGAGGATTTAAGACTTGCCCCAACTCTGAGCACCTTTAAAACAAGACTGAAGACTTTTATGTTTGCTTTAGCTTTCTGCTAAATCTTAAATACATTGCTTTATTTTCTATTTTAATACTAAAATGCCTTTTTAACTTTCTATTTTACCCATTTCTTTGCATATGCTTTATTTTACTTATCTATTATTTTATTTATTGTATGACAATGTTTATATGTGAAGCACTTTGAGTCTGCCTTGTGTACGAAAAATGCTATATAAATAAAGTTGCCTTGCCTTGCCTTAAAGAACAACAGTGTCACATTATGCATCTCAACAATGACGCATGATTGAAAAGCATTTAAGATCACGCATCCTGACGTTCAAATCCACTTTAAACTAGCCTCATATTGCAATATTACGTCATGATACGTGATCGAGTAGGCCGATCGTTGTTGTGCTGCATTGCCTCTTTGTGCCACCAACTGACAAAATTCACCCGAAATGTGCGGACGGCAGACATGAAGTTTGCGTGGAGGACCGCACCTTCTCACTTCTCACTTCTTTGTACATCCGATAGTATACGCAGCTTTTTTGTGCATACTTTTTTGTGCTTTGTACATGAGTCCCCTGGTCTTCCATCCAAGGCTGGCCCAGTACCAGCCTTGCTTAGCAGTATTGAAGCCTTTGTGCTGGATTCATCCTGAAGCCTATGAAAAAAAGAATGGATGAATGATACTAATACACAACGAAATAATTAATAGAACATGATATTTTTAGAACATGAATCCATCATAATTCAGTGACAATTAAATCATTCCATGTCAGTTCGTCTTTTCATTAGGCTCCGACTAGATGTCTCCCCAACATGCAAGATGCCCCCACATGCGAGCTGCCCCAACATGCAAGCTGCCCCAACGTGCTAGATACCCCAAAATGCTAGATGCCCAACATGCTAGATGCCCCATCATGTTAGGGGCCCTACATGCAAGCTGCCTCAACATGCAAGCTGCCCCAACATACTAGATGTCTCCAAACTGAGCTGCCCCAACATGCCAGATGCCCCCACATTCGAGCTGCCCAAACATGCGAGATGACCAAACATGCAAGCTGCCCCAACGTGATAGATGCCCCAACATTTTAGATGCCCAACATGCAAGCTGCCCCAACATGCTAGCTGCACCAACATGCTAGATGCCCCAACATGCGAGCTGCCCCAACATGCTAGATGCCCAACATGCTAGATGCCCCAACATGTTAGCTGCCCCAATATGCTAGATACCCCAACATGCTAGATGCCCAACATAATAGCTGCCCAATCATGCTCGCTGCCCCAACATGCTAGCTGCCCCAACATGCTAGGTGCCCCAACATGCTAGATGCCCCAACATGCGAGCTGCCACAACATGCTAGATACTCCGACATGCTAGAGGCCCAACATGCTAGATACCCCAACATGCGAGCTGCTCCGACATGCAAGCTGCCCCAATATGCGAGCTGCCCCAACATGCTAGCTGCCCCAACATGCGAGATGCCCACCATGCGAGCTGCCCCAACGTGCAAGATGCCCCAACATGCAAGCGGCCCAAACATGATAGCTGCGCCAACATGTGAGCTGCCCAAACATGCTAAATACCCCGAACATGCTAGTTAGGCTACATGAACATGGGGCAGATGAAATGCATGACAACAAGAGAACATCCAAACTCAAAACATTAAAAAGGGCCCCAGGAAGTTTCAACCTACTTAAAATATAATCCCAATGTCCCAGGAACTACTGGGAGAACATTGAGATTTTATTACGTGCAAATCAGTTTTATGGTAGCAACTCAACAAGGCGCTTTTGTAAATTCCACAACGATAGTAGCTCTAAATCTCAACAAAGTGTGTTCTAAGGACTTAGACCTTAAGATTCCGATAGTTTAAATATTTTTGTGTTCTCTTTGTCATCATGATTCATTGTTGCAGTGACGCCCATGATGACACCTTGGGTTTAGGGCTGTGAGTGTTTTATCGTACCAAAGTTCAGGTATGCAATGAGGTGCAAAGGTTACCAAGAGATTATACAAATTATCCAAGCGCAGTTGATGGGCCTTTTCAGATAAGATGTTCTTCAGGTGGTTCTCACTTGTCCATATGTCAACAACATCCATATGTCATCATGTTTAGCCACCATGAACTACAATCAATCCTAAGAATAAAAAGAAAACCAAAACAGGAGGATTGGTGAATGAATGATAAATAAATGAACAAAACAAAAAATAGAATGAATCAATCATGATCAATTAAATAACAAAGAAGTCAGAAAGTTGTTTTATGGCTAATGCATCCACAACACATGCATCATGGCCTCATTTTAGAATCAAATAGTGATTATTAATGTAGCCTCATAATATTACGGACTAGAGACACAAATCATAACTATGTCTGTACGTATAAACCTTCATTTTTTTGGATACAATGACAATTTGTCAATCTTTTTGTCTAAAGAGTTATGTCTCTAATTAAGGTTGCCTGGTTGACAACATGCCTGTAGTTGGGGGGCCCAGTGGGAGTGTCCTGTTCACACACCTGGGCCGCCCTTTGGAGGAGTGGCGACAAGCGAGTCATCAAAACCTCCAGCGGACAACACCTGCTTCGTCTTCCTCTCACTACTGCTCGCTTAGCGTCGTCTGTTCTCAGCTGGCTCCTCTACACTTGTGCGGCTCGCTCAGCGTCTTCTGTTCTCACCTTGCCCCCCTGCGCTCGTGCTGGCCAAAATGGCGCGATTTAAGGGTTGTGCGTTCTTCGTTGTGTTTTTGCTTTTGGTAGCCGGGTGCCAAACAGGTGAGCAGGCCTTTTGTTCTCACCCTCTCTAACAGCCGAGTTGGTCTTATTATCCAGTAGCCAATATTTAAACGTGGCATGATTTCAATGTGTATACATCGTAGGCCTCTCGTTTACATTTGCCTGTAACATTGGTTGAGATATTCATTTGAATAGCCGGAAGGGTGGGCTGCATGTTGAAACAGAGCTTTTCTTTAGCGGGCCTATCCTATTTATGCTACTGAACTATAGTCAAAATTGTATCTCATGAAAAAATATAATAATATAATAAAGGTAGCCAGATTATTCTTATGTTGAATCATTGACTGCCTTTATCCATTATAGGCCTATTCATTTTTATTTCAGCTATCTAATACGCTATTTGGGATTTAGGATTATGACCATTGTAGTTATTGAAAAATCATATATGGCCCATTTATTTGTGATGTCCCCACCACCACTCCAGATTTCACCACCACCACTCCATATTAGGGATGGGACAGAATATTCCGATATTCGATGATTCGTTCCCAAGGGTCAAAGTCGATTTTTAACATTGGACCGTTAACATTTTTTCCCATTCAAATAAACAAGAATTAACGGACGGAACTAATGATGGACACCTCGTGGGACATTATCCCGCTTATACCATGGTCACTTGCCAAAGAAAATAAATAAAGACCATTCAGTGATGTTTTCATGCCTTTTACAATCCAAATATAAAGTTTTTCACAAGCCATAACTTTCTTTACCTGGTAACGCCTGAGGGTTTGACTAATTCCCGGAACAATCATTACCCTCCCGTAAGGTTCTTATGCAACGGAAACGTTGTTCACTCCAGTAAATAGGACAGTCCTTAGCTTCGGCTTGGCAACGGAAGGTATTCTAGTCCACTCAGCTATGAGCCAGAGAGCTAGCGTTATGCATTGTACATATTTATAATTCGAAATTTGTCCCAGCCTAGAGCCCGAGGTCTGGAGCATATAACTGCGTTGTCTGATTACAGTTTAATTCATTTTATACAATTTACCAGCCCTCGTTTTGAAGACCGCCATTCGTTTCAATGGGAATCGCGACTGTCTATACTTTCAGAAGTCCCCACCACCACTACAGAAGTCCCCACCACCACTACAGGTGTCCCCACCACCACTCCAGAAGTCCCCACCACCACTACAGGTGTCCCCACCACCATTCCAGGTGTCCCCACCACCACTACAGGTGTCCCCACCACCACTCCAGAAGTCCCCACCACCACTACAGGTGTCCCCACCACCATTCCAGGTGTCTCCACCACCCCTCCAGGTGTCCCCACCACCACTCCAGAAGTCTCCACCACCACTCCAGGTGTCCCCACCACCACTCCAGAAGTCCCCACCACCACTCCAGGTGTCCCCACCACCACTCCAGAAGTCCCCACCACCACTACAGGTGTCCCCACCACCATTCCAGGTGTCTCCACCACCCCTCCAGGTGTCCCCACCACCACTCCAGAAGTCTCCACCACCACTCCAGGTGTCCCCACCACCACTCCAGAAGTCCCCACCACCACTCCAGAAGTCCCCACCACCACTCCAGGTGTCCCCACCACCACTCCAGAAGTCCCCACCACCACTACAGGTGTCCCCACCACCACTCCAGACGTCACCACCATCACTCCAGACGTCACCACTGCCCCGCCTTCCACCTCTGGTAATTGATTTTATATTTGTGCTCTATGACCATGAGATAAGTAGTACACAAACTAAGTAATACACATTCTATTCATGCATTTTGTTAAACACTCGAAGGTATTTATAAACCTACTTAACATATTATGGGAAAAACAAACCATAAAATAACTTATTTATAGTGCTACTTTTTGTTGGTCCACTACACTTAACTACAACCTGAACCAATACATGTAAAAGTTTGACCTTTATTGCTGAGAATTCTATCAAAATGGAGAGCAACAATTGATTATGGCGAGGGTCAGTGACCAGTTTAAGCAGCTTTAGGATTTAGGACTTCTGGACCACAGCACCTGTGGATGACACCACCACCCCTGCGCTTGTGGTTGTCACCACCACCCCTGTTGATGTCACCACCACCCCTGCGGTTTTGGTTTGTCACCACCACTCCCACCACCTTCGCCATTGGTATTCACCAGCTTTAGTACTGGAAAGCCAATAAAATGCAACCATGTTTACCTTCAACAACATGGCTGTGAATGCTGTTAACAGGTCAAAGCCTTTAGTGATTTCCTTATGTCTGGGTTAGTTGGATAATGTTGGTTGAAGGCTTAAGAAAGGGTTAGTAAGTTAGGGTGCACTTATACTAGGCCATCTGGCCGTGGCCGTGGCCGTTTTCACACCTAACCGTGCTCAAATCTGCCAGTGTGAGTGTGGCCAGTCTGGCCAGGCCAGGCCAATTTGGCCACTTGGGAGAGGTGTGCTGCAATGGTACGGGCCGCTACGGTACAGATGCTAATGAGCCGACACGCGCACACGCACGGCTACGCAACCTGAGCTGGATGAATTATAGTCCATGCAACGACCATGGACATAATAAAGGCGAAGAGCCTTCTTTCCCCTTAAATGGTAAACATGGCGTCATGCGGTTCAACTGTTGGTTCATGTTGGTCCCATAGAGAAGTCGAGTGTCTGTTAGCCATTTGGGCAGACGATAATCAACAGACTCAGCAAAGTGCGAACTGTGTTCTCTGTGTTGTTGTCCATTGTTGTTAAAACTCTGACTGGCGGCAGACTTTATTATGGTCCATGCAGCGGACGCTTGGTGATGACGTGTTACGACGTGATGACGTATGTACAAGAGCCTACTGTGGCAAGGCCACAGTTGCAACGGCCAACGGCCACGGCCAGATGGCCTAGTGTGAGTGCAGGCCAGAGAACAATGGGGCCAGTTGAGCACGGTTAGGTGGGAAAACGGCCAACGGCCACGGCCAGATGGCCTAGTGTGAGTGCACCCTTAGTTGTCGTGTAGGTCTATCCCCCACTGGCTTCACTCCCATTTCATTGGGATGGTGTCGCAGTAGACAGCTCAACTTGTTTGACCTGCTCCCGTTAGTATAACTGGTGGAGGACGCTCGCTGATTTCGACATGAAGTATTGGAATGTTCACAGACTGCTGTCCCTCCCCGCTCGCCATTCTCTACCTTCAGGTTCTCCGCTGCCCAGCGATGCCCCAGTGCTGAAATCACTGACCTTATAGATAGTCATCATTGCTACTGCCTATGCATTAAAACTACAAAGAGTGCAGCCAATATCAAGTATCACTTTTTATAATAATAATGTGACTGACTCCAATATGAACCTCAAACAGGAGCATTTCTTTGACGGGATCCTTTACACACAGGTTGTTATAAGACAATATGTCATAATAATACCTTATCTCAAGTCCAATATCGTGTATGGTATGGAATGGTGAGCTAAGTGACTAGTCACACCCCTAACCCATCATTTGTCAAAGCCATTCACCAAGTTAAGGCCATTGATCTTCTTAACTTGCAGATCCATGTAACAAGAATCCCTGCGGTGGTGGGAGTACTTGCCAGAGACGATTTAATGAAACCTACACCTGCCTGTGCTTGGTGGGAATGAATTACGATGAGAATGAAAGGCAGTGTGCAGATGGTCAGTATCCGTACAAACAACATTCAACCTCTTTTCTTCTCATACTTGTCGGTGTACAGTATATACCTTTATGTGTTTAATTAGCTGTTTCAACTGCTAATTCGCCATGTCTTTTACAGCCAAGGTGTTCCCTGGCAAACTTGAACTATTGCTGCCATGGGATAAACAGCTGAAAATTAAAACATCAGAATGCTTCAAAAAACAATCCGAATACATTATTGCTATGGTGAGATAATTTAGTTAGCGCTCTACGGTCCTTACACGCAGATCAAATACATAAATGACGAAGCAAGCAACCTAAAAACTGTCTGGGGTGCACACAAAGGCCTGGGTAGGTATGATTGCGTCTTAAACTATGAGTCTATTTGCTTCCCAATTATAGCTCAACAAAACCTTCAAAGATCTGGATGTAACGTACCTTAAGAGTACAGTATTGGAGTTCAAGTAAGTTCTGTAGTACTGGCTGTCATTACTATTTATTTTTGTGCTCTTATGTAGTGCTGGCTCAATATGCTGTTAGAAATTTCAATAACCTCGACAATGTCTACAGAGTGTCTTTGTTCTCTTGAATGATCCGGCTTTATGGAAAGTCAAAACCTAACAGTTTGTTTAGTGTCGGCGTCAAATGAGTGTCGGCGTGAAAAGAGAACTCAGAGGTTCCTCCCACATTAGAGATGGGGGGCAGTATTGGTGTCTGGGTGGTAGGATGATGACTGTATGAGATTTGAACTCTACCTGTGAGGGAGCTGGCACGTTACAGATAGAAAACTGAAACTAGCAAATCTTCCTATGGAACTTTGAGTCCGGATATAGTATTTCATTTCATTTCCCTCATCATATTTCCTCCTTCCATCTGGAAGAACCATCCCACCCAGTGGTCAGAGATGTCATACTCAGTATGTCACTGGAGCAAGTAGCTCCTGCCTCAAACCACCTAGCTGCTTTACATGGGCCCCTCTGACACCAGCACACAAGTTGATTGTAGAGTTAGGATGGTTTGTTAGATCAGTTGTTTCCTGACATGTCATTGCTCTCCCTGAGTGTGTATGCTATTGGCTGGTCTTTCCTGTGTGCGTTGATTCCTCTATGCACCACAGGTGTGAAGCTTTACCAAGAGTCTTACGAATCTGACTTTGGAGAAGTGAGGCTGCTTAAACCAGCCCTCAACCACACACACCCAGTTCTATGGGTTAGGATTAGGGTTTAATGTACATATCTGTTTGGATACTGGGACCCATAGTTTGACTTCCTTATCCTTCCTCCAAATAGCCTAATGCCAAAAGGCTATTTGCAGATTTCTTTCCTAAAAGGGAATAACAGCAAAAGGCAGTTTGGGCTTTGTGTTTTTTTTTTGTGTAATGCGGCATCGCTGCGGGTTAGGAACAAATGCAGGGCGTGTGTTTCCTTACACTTGTTTGCTGACACAGCCTGCGCAAAGCCAGTTTATTGACGTATTGTCTATCAGCTACATGGCTGTTGTATCCATGTTTTCTATAACACTGTTAAGTAATCGAAGTAATGCTGAATGAATGCTTTTCTTCCAGTCCTAGTGAATCTGTCGAGATGAACCTGAGGAAAAACAAAAATACAACAGCAACTGTGGAAAACCTCTTTCAACTCAGTTCTAACGCTAACGACAGTTGGGTTAGAGACACAGTGTTGAAAGCTATAGAAAATGACACACTGATCGCATCATTCAATGGTACGTGTGATCTTTGATATATCATTTATGTTTTTGATATTATTTTTGATGCAAGATGGTTGCTGTAAAGTAACTTTACCTACCTTCCCTGTTAAGGAACCCTGCTCTATTACACCATAAAATGTGTTTATAACCATTTATTATGGCCTTGAATAGTGTTATCAACATTATAAGAACACAATAGCCCACTTAGTTACGTAGATTTAACTAGGTAGAATCCAAAAAACAGAGCAGAGGAACACTGTTGTAAAAACAACAATCTCAAAGAAACTGACACTTGTATAATGTTGTAGTCCAACTTATAGGTTCAATGTGAATTTAGTGGCATCTACCAGAAGTGACTTGGCAGAAATGGAATTTAACATTTATAAGTATGTTTTAATGTGTATAATCCCATGAAAATAAGAAGCGTTTGGTTTGAATTAGCTTAATTTGAAATTTTGAAATCAATCGATGTCCGAGAAGTTTAACCCTCTCTCGGATGCCAACATCAATCGCTTCACAGACAGAGCTACACACATCAACACACACCGTGGTATTAAGTATGTCGTAGAAGCTTATCTCTCTCTCGGATGTGGACACCTTTCACAATACAGGCCAGTACAGGAAACTTCACACAATACAGGCCAGTATAGGCCACTTCACACAATACAGGCCAGTACAGGTCACCCGAGTTGTCAATCTCTAACCTCATCTCTAGTGGCCTCCTCAATTTCACACACTGGACCTTTTTAATGGCCACAAGTACAGGATGCTTGCCAGTCTTGTTTGTCGATTTCTAATCCTGAAACTTCAGTCTCACACCTTGTCACGCAGAACACAGTCCATAAAGTGTTTGACATTTTGAAATTTGTATTTTCTACCTCTTTGACAGCTATAAATTTGTGTGATCGAAATGCCTGTGATAAAGCGACTACAAATTGTAAAACAGGCGACGAAGGATCATTCAACTGTTCTTGTGTTCCTGGTTATCTCGCTTCTAAATTCAGCACCAGAGCATGTTTTGGTAAGATCAGATTATAAGAGATTCACATGGTGTGTGCGTGTATGTGTGTATGTGTTTGGGAGAGAGAGAGAGAGAGAGAGAGAGAGAGAGAGAGAGAGAGAGAGAGAGAGAGAGAGAGAGAGAGAGAGAGAGAGAGAGAGAGAGAGAGAGAGAGAGAGAGAGAGAGAGAGAGAGAGAGAGAGAGAGAGAGAGAGAGAGAGAGAGAGAATGAGAGAGAGAGAATGAGAGAGAGAGAGAATGAGAGAGAGAGAGAATGAGAGCATGTACACATTCTGAGCATCTGATTCTTCAATGTTGGCCTGTGTTGATCTTGCAGCTTGTCCCAGTGGAGAGAGGCCCTACAATGATACTCATTGTTATCCGTAAGTATCTACTATGAGATGAACATAAATATGTTACACTAATGTGCTAATGTTATAATATATGTTTATTAGTAGCCGATATCTATAACAAAAATAATACAAATAATATCTCATATATTTATTTCGTTATAATACGGCATATGTGCTGAACAATAGGCTTACAAAAAATTAAAGTCAATATGTTTAAGGCTTGTAGGCCGATGTTTATATTGTATTGATTCACAGACTTTTAGGATTGAATTGGTATTTCAATTACAATTTAATCTAGCATCTCTTTTGAGACGCTAAGGGTTGGCCCACCTCAGGCGCCTGGTGACCTTTGAAATTCTTCTTTTCAGTTGTGCCTTCGGAAAATCTGGATTTAACTGTGAAGAATGTGAGTAAGCAGATGTAAAATGAAAGTGGTATCTATCTTTTGTTTTCAGGGATTATCACATATTGTATTTTCATGTTGATTGTAGGAATGGGAACAATCGTACTACCTGTCATTGAAAGCACACGTTTGTCTGACTCTCCTCGGAGATCTTTTGATTATCTTTGGTTTGTTTGTTTGGTTTCAGCCTGGCAACTGGCACTGGTGATCGTTGGGTCGGTCTTGGGAGGTCTGCTCTTCCTCATGGCCATTGTTGTAGGTGTGTTGTCATGCAGGTATGTTCTACCACCTCTTCCTCTCCACTGCCCCCTCGCTCCCTGCTCTCCTTTCAACACTCTCTTAAAATGATAACCCCCAAAAAAGAGGACTTTATGAATATGAGTTCCTTGTGCCAAATCACAAACATCACAAACGTCATCACAAACTCGAGGACCTTGACATATGTGCTGATCCTGAAGCTTGCCCTTGCTTGTGTCCCTGTTGTTTTCAGGCCTTCAAGGAAGAGCAGCAAGAAGACGTCGGGCACGGAGGAGGACGCGGCTACATACTACAGCCACTCCCTTGCCAAGGCGCCGCTCATAAACCCCAATGGACCTATGCCGGTCGCCGCAAACGGGTTCCCCAAGATACCAAGGGCCACATCCACCAGGGACCCACTTGGAGGGGGCCGCATGGAGATGACCCCCAATAACAGCCAGCTCATCGCTGGTCCGAGGGCCGGCCATGCAGCGGTAAGCGGGTGCATGTGGGTATGTCGCTGCTGGATGAGCGACTTTATTGAACCAGCTCTTGGTGAGAGTCTGGGGGTCTGATATACCCGCAGGGTACAAAATGTACTTTCACTTTTGAAAATGTAATGTTTTACCTGCCAGAGTGGAAGAGGCCAGGCAATTGTTAAAATATCTAACCCATGTTTTTTTTTACCAAGCCCCACGTTCAGAACCGAGACCCCTATGAGCAGAACCGAGCGACGACCAACCCCTACGTTCAGAACCGGGAACCCTATGAGCAGAACCAAGCGACAACCAACCCCTACGTTCAGAACCGGGACCCCTATGAGCAGAACCGAGCGACGACCAACCCCTACGTTCAGAACCGGGACCCCTATGAGCAGAACCGAGCCATGAACAACCCCTACGTTCAGAACCAGGCTTATAACAATAAGAAGCGAGGATACACAAATTCAAACTACATGCACGACGATGAGAGAAGCTATTAATGAGGCATCTATGAGCCGGCCCCTGCCCTCCAGCTGATACGAGGAACAGCACACCTGACGGCACACGTTCAGCTGCTTGCTTATTTATTAATTCATGGTTTTAAAATTAAAATGAAGTGAGAATGAATTTGCTTGAAATTCAGTGCCAAAATGTATTTGGTATTCAGTGTAACTAAATATAAATTGTTTTACCTTACCTTCAATGTAGATGGGCCAAACTTTTTTCACAGATCTAATATATTTTGATTTTATGAACCTTAATTATTGGCTACCTTAAATATTAATCAATGAGCAAATGAGTCAGGTTCATCAAATACCATTTATGGTGGACTTGGTGACGTTTATTGAAAGGATCATTGTCGATATGAGCCATATGAGCCAGCAGTAAGAATAGGCTGTAACTATATGCCTTTTGCAATTAGTCTGTGCTCAATGTTTTTAAATTCAAGGGCAATGACCTACTAATTAGGGGATCTAATAGGGGTTTGAACAGGGTTCCCAGTCTTTTCAGCTTATCATTTTCCTGGTAAGTAACAGTTAGTAAGTCAGTAAGTAATAGTCTTGCACACAATGGTACAGTAAATGGTGCAGGTGCACCCTAACTCAGGAGGTACTTGAACTCCTTCAAAGGGGGGTAAGGACTAATTTCCTTTTTTCTCGGAAATTGAGCCTTCAATGCATTTCCTATCTGGAAATTAGTCCAGAACCCTTTTATGTATTTTCTTCTTGTGAAAATACATGTTTGTGCATATGCACTGACGCATGTCCCTATAGGACTCACTATATTGACGCACCTAGCCGTTCCAGGATCACCCCAGAATCATACTGTGACACTATGCTGTCAACAAGGTCACCGTACATAAATATGTGTGCCTTATATATATCTTATAAAGTGAAATTGCTTACTTTATAAATTCTTGTGTGCCTTATGTCAGGCGGGCTCTAGAAAGAGGACTCAGATGCAGATAGGCGATTGAACAAAAAACAAACTTTATTAGGACTCCCTGTCCTATCGTCAAACACGAGCGATCAAAAACTTAACAAAACCATGTAAACCAGGTGAAACCGGTCAGGGAGAGTCCGATGGCAAAGAGATGATTCGTCCCCCTGTCGAATCAGGACCTGGCGGGCGGCTATCCAGATGCGTCGACAGCGTTGGATCATGGCATGGGCAGAGGGGACCGACACTTCCAGCTCGTTGTCTGGAAATAATGGCGGTTGATAACCGTAAACACAATGAAATGGCGAAAAACCTGTGGCAGAAGTAGGTAGCGAGTTGTGCGCATACTCTACCCAGACCAGGTGCTTGCTCCATGTTGAGGGGTTCTGGAAAACCACAGAGTGAAGACCGGTTTCCAATTGCTGGTTGAGGCGCTCGGTCTGGCCGTTGGCTTCCGGGTGGTAGCCTGAGGTCAGTCTGGCCATGGCACCGATGAGCCGGCAAAACTCCCTCCAGAAACGTGACACGAATTGGGGCCCCCGGTCCGAGACTATGTCTGTGGGGAAGCCATGGATCTTGAAGACCTGGTCCATCATGACTTCTGCCGTCTCTTTGGCAGACGGCAGCTTGGGCAGAGCAATAAACCTGACCATCTTGGAGAATCTGTCCACCACCGTTAGAATGGTGGTGTTGCCTTGAGAAGCCGGGAGGCCCGTGACGAAGTCGAGTGCGATGTTGGACCACGGTCTGGAGGGGATGGGGAGCGGTTGTAAGAGCCCCATGCGGGCACCGGAAGAAGTCTTGTTTCTGGCGCAGACCGCACATGCATCAATGTACTCCCTGACCCCCACCTCCATGGATGGCCACCAGAACCGCCGGGAGATGACGAACACCATTCTCTTGACCGGGTGACATGACAGAAGTGAGGTGTGAGCCCAGTGGATCACCTGTGGGCGCAGCTTGACGGGGACAAACACACGGTTAGCGGGGCACCCTCTAGGTGCCGGGGCACCACCATTCGCCCGCTTAACCTCAGTCTCTATGGGCCAAGTAACCGCTCCAACCACACGGGTCAGTGGGAGGATGGTTTCTGGTTCCTTGGCCTCAGGCTCGGGGTCGAATAGTCGAGACAAGGCATCCGGTTTGACGTTCCGGGACCCCGGCCTGTACGAAAGAGAAAAGGAAAAGCGGTTAAAAAACAGCGCCCACCTGGCCTGACGAGAGTTGAGGCGCTTAGCCTTTCTAATATACTCAAGATTCCTGTGGTCTGTCCAGACAATGAACGGAAGTTCGGCCCCCTCTAGCCAGTGCCTCCATTCCTCCAGGGCGAGTTTAACAGCCAGCAATTCCCGGTTACCGACATCGTAGTTGCGCTCCGCCTTGGACAGTCGCCTCGACAGGAAGGCACAGGGGTGCACCTTACCATCCTGGTTGGAGCGTTGCATGGCCCCGATGCCCTCATCGGATGCATCCACCTCCACCACGAACTGGCGCTTGGGATCTGGCAAGGTGAGGATGGGGGCGGAGGGGAACCGACGCTTGAGTGTACTGAACGCCTTCTCGGCTTCGGGGCACCACCGGAACTGCCCCTGTGGAGACGTGAGAGCATGGAGAGGAGCTGCTATCGCGCTGAAGCCTCTGACAAACCGCCTGTAAAAGTTAGCAAACCCGAGGAACTGCTGAACCTTCTTGCGGCTGTCGGGGGTTGGCCACTCGGACACAGCGCTAACTTTAGCCAGGTCCATCTGTACACTTCCGGGGGCTACGATGAAGCCCAGGAAAGAGACAGTGTCGGCATGGAACAAACTCTTTTCTGCTTTGACATACAAGTGATTAGCCAGCAGTCTTTCGAGAACCTGGTTGACGTGATTACGGTGGGTGTCGAGGTCAGGAGAGTAAATGAGAATATCATCAATGTAAACATAGACAAAGCGATCAAGAAAATCTCAGAGAACATCGTTAATCATGGCCTGAAAAACTGCGGGGGCATGAGTGAGTCCGAAAGGCATAACTCGATATTCGTAGTGGCCACTGGGGGTGTTGAACGCAGTTTTACACTCGTCCCCCTCCCTGATGCGGACTAGATGGTAGGCGTTTCGAAGGTCTAGCTTCGTGAAAATCTTGGCCTGTTGGAGCTGATCAAAGACAGAGGAAATGAGAGGGAGGGGGTACCTGTTCTTTATGGTAATGTCATTGAGTGGACTGTAGTCGATGCAGGGTCTTAGTGAGCCGTCCTTCTTTCCGACGAAGAAAAAACCAGCGCCAGCAGGGGACGAATCAGACCTGCTTTTAGGGAAGCAGAAATGTACTCCCTCATCGCCTCCTTCTCAGGGCCGGAAACAGAGTATAGGCGGCCCTTGGGGATGGTGGAACCGGGGATCAGGTCTATGGCGCAGTCGGAAGGGCGATGAGGAGGAAGAGACAGAGCCTTGGTCTTGCTGAAGACTTGGCCGAGATGATGATAACAGGGAGGGACCTTGTTCAGGTCCGGGAACTCGGCCTCTAAGGTTGGGTTGGTAGAGAACAAATTAATTTCTGTGACAAGCTCATCTTGAGAGAGCGGAACAAGGCATGTCTGCGTACAACCGTCCCCCCATCCCCTAATCTCTCCCGTTCTCCAGTCGATGTGGGGATTGTGATTCAGCAGCCATGACTGCCCCCGCACCAGAGAATGGGAGGAGGATCTGAACAGGTAAAAGCGTAATAGTTCCTTATGGTCATTGATGTGCAGGTGTACTGGTTCACTGATGTGTGTGATTAGGAAAATATCTATCCCATTAAGGGAGCTGGCCCTAACGGGCCGTTCCAGGAGTTCAATATTAAGCCCCAATTTTCTGGCTAGGCCCCAGTCCATCAGACTCTCATCTGCCCCAGAGTCTATGAGGGCTTCAAGGTCAGTGTCGGTGTGCTTTACCTGGACCTTGGTGAGAGTGCGAGCTGTGGGGCTTGATGCTGTGACATGGCTCACTGCTAGAGACTTCTTGGTCGGCAGGAGGCGACGAGATGACCGGTCTCTCCACAATAAAAGCATCTGCCCTCCAGTTGACGTCTTCTCCTCTCCTCCGGAGATAGTCGAGCCCTCCCCAGCTGCATGGGTTCCTCCTCTCCAGCGACAGCCGACGGATGAAGCTGGTCCTACGGTGAAGACTGAAGAGCTGCTCCAGGTGAAGGTTGAGGGCGAAGCTGAGCCTCTGTGTTCGAAGATCTCCCCTCCCGTTGCCGCTGGAGCTGGGTGCGTCTGTTGTCCGTCCGGATCGCGAGGGCGGTGAGTTCATCCACGTCGGTGGGTAAATCCAAGGGAACGAGGAGGTCCTGGATACTGGGGCTTTCAAAAAAATATCATAGAGGGCTACAGCGTTCCACCCGCTATCTCCCGCCAGTGTGCGGAAGCGAATGGCATAGTCACACACAGATCCGCTGCCTTGCTTAAGGCTACTTAGTTCCTGTGCCTTCTCACGGCTCATGGTTACCGGGTCAAAAGTTCTGGTGAGTGCTGCTTGAAAATCCGTGAGGGAAAGGCAAACGGGCGAGCCCCTCCCCCATTCAGCAGCAGCCCAAGTCTTAGCTCTACCGGTCAGGTGAGAAATCATAAACGCTACCTTGGACCGGTCTGTGGGAAACGCACGAGGATTAAATTCAAAATGAATAGAGCAGTCAATAAAAAATATCCTGCTTTGGTCCGGCTCTCCGGCGTATCGCGCTGGGGAAGCCAACTTACTGCCCGCTCCGATAAGCGGCATGGGGACAGTTGGAGTTACTTCCGGGGTCGGAAGCGGAGCCGGAGCGGTCTGGCGAGTGAGCTGGCCAATTATGTCCTGCAGCTGCGTCGAAACCAGCCCCATCTGTGAAGCCATCGCCGACTGGAATTCCTCCTGGCGAGAAAGACGGGCTTCCTGGGCGCGTAGGGCGCTGGACAAACGTTCTGCCTCTGCTGAGTCCATATCTGGCCAGAGTATTCTGTCAGGCGGGCTTTAGAAAGAGGACTCAGATGCAGATAGGCGATCAAACAAAAAACAAACTTTATTAGGACTCCCTGTCCTATCGTCAAACACGAGCGATCAAAAACTTAACAAAACGCTAGAGACAATAATCACGCTTACGTGGCAAAAACAAGAAACTAGAACTCAGCTCTGTATCTTGGTTCAGGTAGTGACAAGGACAAGGCTGGGTCAGGAGCTGGAGGTACATGGACGGTGACGAACGAAATACTCTGGCAAAAAGGACAAGGGAAGACAAAGCCTATATACACATGAGGAGGGGAGACACAGGTGGAAACAATCAGGGATCAGGGAAGTCACCAGGTGTGACACCTTATATATCTTACGATAAAATGAATTGCTTGCCTTATATCCTTTTTTGTGTGCCTTATATATCTAATGAGAAAGTAAATTGCTTACTTTAGATATTCTTATGTGTTAAATTATGTGCCTTAAAAAGTCTTATCATAGAGCCAACTGGTTACCTTATATACCCTTTTTATGTAGTAAATTGAATGCTTAAACATATCTCCTTGTGGAGAAACATTAGAGGAATACAAAGAACGTGTGTCCCTTTAGACCCCATGATATGGGAACACTCGGCATGTGATAACATGTGCACGATTTCAAGCTTCTTGTGTTGCCCCTCGGGCAAAATACGGTGAACTTGGAAACTTATAACAAAAGATCTTATGTTATCAGAAGTGTTAAGCAGAGAGATCTGCAGGGAGAGCTCAGTCGGTTTTTGGGTGTTCTGCTGTTGGTGTGGTGTCGTGTGCTCTGCTCTGCTCTGCTCTTCTGCTCAAAAAACTGTGGCCTACATAGCAATAGATTTTCATCTTAAGGACTCAGCGCTCGGTTCCGACTTTAGTTTAGTTTAGTTAGTTAGCATTAGTTTAGTCTTAAAACACCTTCCCCGAGACCCGCTCGGGAGCCGTTGGTGGTTTTAGTAGGAATCCCCTTTAGCATTAGTTTAGTCTTAAAACCCCTTCCCCGAGACCCGCTCGGGAGCCGTTGGTGGTTTTAGTAGGAATCCCCTTTAGCATTAGTTTAGTCTTAAAAACACCTTCCCGAGACCCGCTCGGGAGCCGTTGGTGGTTTTAGTAGGAATCCCCTTTAGCATTAGTTGAGTCTTAAAACCCTTTCCCCGAGACCCGCTCGGGAGCCGTTGGGGTTTTGAGAAGGAATTAGTTTCCCCCCCCCCCCTTTACAGCGCTGCCTACCCTTCCTTGGGAAAGGCTCAATTAGGATCCCCTCTTAGATTTAGCATAGTTTGGTTAAAATCATGTCCATCTTACATCTATTTTCTTCTTCTTTTATTGTCTTTTCTTTTCAAATCTATACTCAGTTGTAAAAGTTATTGTGATTATTGGACCTAAAAATAAATCGACCTGACTACATTTGTAGTAGGTTAACTCAATCGTTCGAGTCCTTTTCCCTGTCGACTCCTCGACACAGGCAAAGCAGAACGACGCGCTCTCCCAGCTGATCCCCTCACGGTAAGTGGCGCATAGTGCAAGCAATGGTTGATTGTGACTGACGTGTATAGAGGGTGACAAGGCAGAGACGTAAAAGAGGTTTTGTTGATTCACAAGGCAAAAAGATACATCATTGTTTCGTATTAACCAAGAGAGACCTTGATCCCGCTAAATGGGGGTGGTCTGAATTCGTATTAAAGCTTAACTGTTGTGAAGGGACTTAACAGAGTGACCTGGGTCGGGCCGGGTTAAGACTGAGCCGAGCCGGGCCGAGCGCCTCCGTGAAACCGACGAACGACGGAAACAAGCGGGTCTCGACCTAGGTTGGTCCCGGGGAGCGTGCGGGCGACACCCACACACACACCTCTGTGGAGCGGTGTGTGTCGTACGCAATAGTTCCTATAAATCACCGCGTGTGCGGTGCGAACACTCGACAGCACAAAGAACAGTCAAAGTTTCCCCCCCCCGCCCAACCAACCTTAGGGGTAGGGAGGCGACTCTCGTCCACCGGGGTAAACTCCAACACCGCGGCGCTGGGGATTTCTGAGTATCCCCACACCCGCCCGGCGCCTCACACCCATGGCAACTCCAACCCCTATCCAGGAGTACGGTACCAGAGACTGCGTAGAGGTAAGCCCCACCAGATCTAATTGGTAGCACTCCATCTCCCTCACAAGCTCTGGTTCCTTTCCCCACAGTGAGGTGAAGTTCCACGTCCCCAGAGCCAGCGTCTGCCACCCGGGTCCGGACCGTCGAGGTCCCTGAGGGGCCCCAGCGGGTCTTCCTGAGAGTGGTCGGACCCAGAGGACGGAGAGGGGTGGGTGGGGGGGAGGGGTGCCACAACAACAACGCTTCTTCGGGCTGTGCCCGGCCGGGCTCTGTGGCAAACCCGGCCACCAGGCGCTCGCCGACGAGCCCTCTGTCTGGGCCTGGCTCTAGATGGGGGGCCCCGGGCTTCCTCTGGAGAGGGTCTCTCCTCTTTCCCAAGCAAGAAAAGATTTTCTAACATTAATATGAGTTCTCCTAGCCTGCCTATGGTCCTCCAGTAGCTAGTAAAGGCTTTAGGTGTAAAACGAGCACTAGCTATCCTGCTCTGACTTTGAAAGGACAAAGCTCAGACGCGCCGGTTTGGAATTTTCGATTTTGAACATGTTACCTCCCCTTCTCTGATTTGCCCAATGAGCTACGACCGTGCGAGCGCCACGTGTGTTTGTGTGTGTGTTAATACACACACTGTTACGCAAGTGTTGTACACTTCTTTGTTATTTGGATAACCGTTCTGCTGTTGGTGTTATGGCGCATAACACGTCAGGTTTTCTGACGTTTCTGGTATTTCCACAACGAGACTCATAGTTGGGGTTATCTCAGCCATGGTTGAGAAGGAATCAGGGGAAATGAACTTTGCCTCCCTGAAGTAGCCTACATGAAAGCGATTGTCTCCCACCGGAGCCACACTGCCCGGCGGCGAGTTTATTTTTTGCAGGGTGGTAGCGGGAAGCTCGTGAATATTCATGAGGGAACTCATCCCTCATTGGCTGGGACTTGGCTCGTGAATATTCATGAGAGAACTCATCCCTCATTGGCTGGGACTTGGCTCGCTGGGACTTTGTCAGAGGGCTTGTGAAAACAGAGGGCTTGTGAAAATCATGAATGCAAATAAATGAAATGTTGTCATAAATCAACACAAATCGTTGTATCAATAGTGTGACACATGTAATACAGTAGTGTTTTTTAGACGAGTTAGCATTACGAGCTAACGTTTGTTTCGGCACTTACAGAAAGGTAGCTATAAAGTTGCCGTGTAGTAGGTGGATTGATAGGTGAAAATATAATATTAAAATTCATGTAGCCCTACGCGAAAATATTCTATTGGATAGGCCTACAGATTTTATGGCCCTTCGTTCTATCATGTAATTGGTTGTGGGGTGTGGCAGAACCACTATGAACAAATATCAGAAATCATACGGTTTCACTAGTAAATCTATTGCCATGTGGAAGAATGTCATTAGGGCTGATGAAATGGGAGACAAGAAACATTGA
The DNA here is from genome assembly GCF_031168955.1 of Gadus macrocephalus. NCBI lineage: Eukaryota > Metazoa > Chordata > Actinopteri > Gadiformes > Gadidae > Gadus > Gadus macrocephalus. The sequence continues at coordinate 19,483,745 of NC_082399.1, forward strand.
ACATATGTAACAAAATGTATTGGTAACGCTTTATAATAAGGTGCCATAATAAATAGCAAACTAGTCATTACCCAACCCTTTGTTAATATTTGTTAATTGTTACTAAAATATCTATTTGGCACAAGTTAATAGTTTTTCCATCATTAATTAAATATTAGTTGTTTGCATACAATCTGTATGTTAATGTTTTAACTAGAGCTGTCAAGCGATTAAAATATTTAATCGTGATTAATCGCATTAATGTCATAGTTAACTCACGATTAATCGCAAATTATTTTTCTATGCTAAATATCCCTTGATTTTTTTGTCCCATAATTCTTCTCATTTTAATTCTCTTATCAACATGGTGAAGTGCATCGGCTTGTCTTGTGCAAATGATTTTTTATTGATAACAACATTGGCATATACTGATCAAAACAGGACGATACAAAAAAAGAGCCTATAGTGCAATTAAACGACTGCTTTGAACAAATGTCATTTGAACATAGCAGTCAGGCTACTGCTTCTTTGTTTTGAGCCAAAGAAAAAAAAAAAATATTTTTTTGTCAATAAAATATTTGCGTTAATCGCGCGATAATTTTTTTAACGCCGTTAAAATTGGTTTGCGTTAACGCCGTTAATAACGCGTTTAACTGACAGCTCTAGTTTTAACAAATAGAAAACACATAATATTAACTAATATTGTATTAATATTTATTAATAGTTAACTAAATGTATTTTTGGCACTAATTAACAGTTATTTCTTACATTATTTAAATGTTAAATGTTTATTTGCAAACTATATGTTAATATAAAAGTTAATGACATATTATTATTTAACTAATTGTTATTAAACTGTGCTTCTGCCTATCCCAATATGAACCACTCCTCATAGGACTCTTACAATGAAGTTGGTTAAACTTAATTAATATATTAGTAATATATAACTATCAGTATGGGGGACCCTTATAATAAAGTTGGTTAAGCTTAATTAATATATTAGTAATATATAACTATCAGTATGGGGGACCCTTATAATAAAGTTGGTTAAGCTTAATTCATATATTAGTAATATATAACTATCAGTATGGGGGACACTTATAATAAAGTTGGTTAAGCTTAATTAATATATTAGTAATATATAACTATCAGTATGGGGGACCCTTATAATAAAGTTGGTTAAGCTTAATTAATATATTAGTAATATATAACTGTCAGTATAGGGGACCCTTATAATCAAGTTGGTTAAGCTTAATTAATATATTAGTAATATGTAACTATTAGTATTGGGGACCCTTATAATAAAGTTGGAACAGTAATTATTAATTATTTACAAATATTTATCAAAACATTTATTAACGATAGCAAATATTTTAACTCTCACACTGGAAATGAATGATCTCAGCACACACTGTTGGGAAGGGGGATGAAAATACTTTATTTATAACTCTCTAACAAAGAACTCTCAAAGAACTCACCAATAGCTTTTTGTTTTCTACTGGAACACTGACCACTGATAGTTAACCTGATGGTCTACTGGAAAACTGATCATTAAACTGATCAAAAAAGATGATCAAACTAGAATGCCAACAGAATGTATATTGGTATTGAATGGTATATCAAATAAACAGAGAATGAGAGAGGGGTTCAACCAGAGCGTGAGAAAAAGAGAGAAAGACAGTGAGACAGAGCACAAGAAAGTGAGGGAAAGACTGAGTGAGAGACAGGCAATATTTCTTAACCACACTTGAAAAAAACAACACGAACGGGTAAAAAAAGAATAATTATGCTCTCTTTGCATACGGGATTCATTTGCATTGACTTTTTAAGTCATCTATTTTTGTCTGAACCTGAGCATCACCTTTAATGTAGTTTTCGCATAAATTTGCTACATCTTTCAGCTTTGCCTGTTTGGTTTTATCGAGGAGCTTTGTGAACTCGGCAGGTGACGCTGTTGCCAGCTCTGCAATGCTTGCCGTGGACCTGACTGTGAGTTCGTTCACCCCTGCGTATGCACAGGAAGCCGACAATTTCAAGCCCCGATTGTATGCTTTCAGGACCTTCTTGTATCTTCTTATCACTTCAAAAGGGCCACGGGCTGCAAGGAGCAAATCATAAAGAAAAACTACATTATGGACGGTACATAAAAATGTGTGTTCACAACAGTGCTATGAGTTGAAATGCTTGTTGTATTATTATGTGGCAGCATACAAGACAAGACAGAATTCCACCTAGCTCCTTTAAATAGTTGGTCCACTTTATGTTAGGGTAGAATTAAAGGGATACGTCACCATTTGGGGAATTACACCAGTTTCCACTTTCCCTTGAGTTAAGTAGCCTAATTGAGATTGACCTTTCTCCAGTTCATCCAGCCGTTCTGAGTCTGACGGTAGCATTTTTGGCTCCAGCCAAGCATAGATCATTGAATCAGATTAGACCATTATCTCGCCCATTAGCATCTTGCTCAAACGTAACTAAGAAATCTGATATTTTCCCTATGTAATACTTCAGTAATTACAAAGTGTACCAACAGAGAATGAACATGGTGATCAATACCGTGGTTTGCACTACTTGACTTAAAGGGATTATGCGGAGTGAATCAACCTGTAGCCCTGTTGTTTCGCATAGCCAAGTGCTGTCGATAGGCATGAGAACGACAGAATTCCATGCACGGTAGACCAAATAGCGAAACGGCAGCCAACGCTAACTACTGAGGGCATGTGAGTTTCGTTTTCATATACCCGCATCTGGTCTACGTTGTAACTATTGCTGTCATTCTGATACCTATTGACAGCACTTGGCAGCCTCAAACAACAGGGCTACGGGTTGATTCACTCCTGATAATCCTTTTAACACATTTGGGGGGGGACTATTTTCAGATGTGTCAGCAAATGTCCTAATTGACTATGCTGGAATGAGAGTATAGTTCCATGTTTTATCAGAATAGACAATCGCCACATTTCATTATCCACTGTCTTTGTACTCTTTGCAACTACAGAAGGATCAAGTTTTAATTAGAATTTTTTTTTGAATTCTTAGTCACTTTTGAGCAAGATACTAATAGGCGAGATGCTAATGGGCTAATCTGATTCAATAATCTATGCTAGGCTGGAGCTAAAAGTACTACTGTCAGTCCAAAGTTACTGACCAAGGTAGAGCAACATAATACATTACAATGGGAGTAGTCTCGCAAAGCCAGACCAAACTACAGCAAGTAGAATGGTCTGGAACCACGCTATTTAGAGCCGTCAATCCGGGGGGAAACTGGGCTGGCCTGTTTTTATTTCTTTAAACCAATCACAATCGTAGGGCGGGGCTAACCCCGGGAAGCAGCAGCGGTGCGCAATACGGGAAAGCCAGCAACCGGAAGGGGAGGAGTAGCGGTGGAATCCGACGCTAGCGCAATAGACGCTGTCCATTTCCGCTCAGCCAGACTACAATGGGAGTAAACGTGAATAGTTCCAGTCTGCATAAGTGGGAGTGTCACATAACGTCACAATGTAAACTTTTCAATTAACTTCTGTATGAGGTATGAGGGCTCAACTCTGGGATTTCCCCCCCTCCCCCTTCTGAAAATAGAAAACAGAATTTAACAGACATTTGTGCTTCTCGCTTCACTTTTAACCTCTCTGGTCAAACTCAGAGAAAGGCTGAATGACCTGGAGAAAGGTCAATCTCAAATGTTGAAGACAAGGGGAGGTGGAAAATGAATTTGCTCCATAAAGGATAGATTCAACGTTTTACTAGAGTTTTACCTCTTTTGCGGACATCAGTCACTTTGTGGTGCATCCTGGCCTTCTTTATTTTGTTCTTTGTCTTTGAAAGTCTGAGTTTTCCCTTGCCCTTTCGTTTCATCTTCTCATCTGAGGAGGAGGAGGAAGAACAAGAGGAGGACCGGCTCATTGAAGACAATGATGAGCAGGAGGCAGTGTCTTCCTCTGAAGATTGTTCTTCTCTGGGAGCTTTAGACAGGTCTAGACAGTACAAAAAAACAAAGATTAACCAGATGTTGCTGATGCCTTACACAGAATACCATTTCTTCCTTTTTGTTCCAACAAAGGTAATATTTTGTGTAAAGTCAAAATAACCCTAGACCTGGGATGTGTTACTATTGTAACACTGTATACTATTGTGGTTACTATTAGGTGGTTAAGTGTCGAACCAGGGTAAGTAAAGCTAGAGGTAGTGGTAAATATGATAATAGAAGAGTCTGGAGTCTCCATTCTCTTAACTACAGAAAGCCAGCAGGCTACTATAAGGAGGTTTACCACTTCATCTAACTTAACTAACCAGGTGTACCACTTAACCTCCTACTTGGAATACCACCAGGTATATGTTTGACTGACACTGTATACATTTTTGTGTCATACACCGAAAATGTAGGCTTGTTGAACCTTACATGCCAGTTGTTTGCGAAGAGCATCCCTCTCCTTTATCACTTTCTGGAGTTTCTTATCTTGAGACCGCTCTCTCATCTTGGCCTTTTGGAGGAGATTCTTCACCGTTGGTGACTGGTCACCTGTCAAAAAACGTCATTTCAGCATAGTTGTACAGCTAACACACAGCAATTGCCTGTTTATGTTATAGCAAATTCGGTAACAAATACCACGAACATTGTCTATCTAGCCATAACTTTTGAAAGTAAGAGATTTTGAAAGTATTGTGCATCAAAGTTACTGTTAGGAGCAAAATATTGCCGTTCTCATGAATAGCTTAGAGTATTTTGGACATTTAAGTAGTTGCTCAGCTGTAAAGTAGCCACTAAGCTGTAATGTAATTCATGCAGAATAATAAATCACATTTTTATACACTATGACAAGACCAGGTTATTTGAATAGGCTCAGGCTTTAATAGGCCTACGGTCAGAGTTCGATCCCCAGCTCCTCCTAGCTGAGTGTTGATGTGTCCCTGAGCAAGACACTTAACCCAAATGGCTCTTGATGAGCTGGCTGTCGCCTTGCATGGTGGACTCTGCCGTCGGTGTGTCAATGTGTGTATTAACCGATGTAAGTCGCTTTGAATAAAAGCGTTTGCTAAATGCCCTAAAATGTAAAATATGTGCGGGACAGCTGTCAGTGCACTCACACTAGGCCATCTGTACCGTGGCCCAAGTCTGTTTCACACCTAACCAAGTCTAGATGCCCCACCCCCCCCCTATTGTTCTCTGGCCTGTGCTCACACTAGGCAATCGCAACTGGGCCTGAGCACGGTTGCCTCTTCTACATACGTCATCACGTTGTAACATGTCACCACCAAGCGTCCGCTGATTAGTAGAACAACACAGAGAACACAGTTGCCACTTTACTGACTTTGTTGCTTATTTGGAGCAACACATTTTTATATTTCCGCGCGTGAGCTAGAACCCCAATTTACCCTCCCGGACCCTGCACACATTAGTGGTTTATTGGGTTTCATTCTGTTGTAAATGTGACGGCTCCGCGGTTCAAGGGGGGGGGCTTGGGTAGTGGTGTTGCTCCACAGAGACAACGCAGCGATATGATCATGAGCAGTTGACTTCTAACTTGAAAAAAAGTGAAATCCGCGAGCTGCTGATCATGTGAGAGAAGGTGATGCAGTCGTATTAAACAAAGACGTTGAAAGATGGTGCGATCTACGAGAGGCAAATTATTCTAAAGAGCTTTGGGAGGTTAGACTATGTGCGCAGCCCCGCCTTCTCCAGTGAGTGAACCAAGACAGCCTGTGCCGTGACGAACGGGGTATTTTTGATCAAAAACTCAACTTCACTATCGCATCAACGTGAACCGCTAGCCGTCATGTTTATCGTTTAATGGGAAAGAAGGGTCGTCGCATGGACTATACGTCATCCAGCTCAGGTTGCGTAGCCGTGCGTGTCGGCTCATTAGCATCTGTACCGTGGCCTGAGCACACCTCTCCCAAGTGTGCTCAGGCCACGGAATGGAAGTGGACTTGAGTACACTTGGCGCACTCACACTGGCCAAACGAACTAGACTTGAGCACAGTAGAGGTGTGAAACGGACTTGGGCCACGACCACACTGGCCTAGTGGGAGTGCACCCGAAGGCCCCATCCATGTCATTTCTCCGACACTCCATTTGTTCCGACCCGTGGTCGTAACAAAAGTTTTAAGAATTACATAATACCTAGTCAAAAATAACCACATATGTACTCCGACTGTGTAATAAATACGTATTAATAATAATAAAAACAAATCTAGGTCTCGTACCAGGGCATGACATGCTTCGGCCAATGAATCGATTTTCTCACCATGAGACTGGCGGTGCGCCATAGTCTCGTCAATGTGTGGGAAAGGTTGCCAGTGTTAATGCTAACCAGTAAGCATAGCCTAATTTTATGAACATAATGCTAGGTCATAACCTGTTCAAACTTACCTTTCTTCGGTTCAGAGACATGGGGGGTATCTGTGGAGTCATCACCACTTTGAAAGTTGATGTCACATGTTTGAACGGAGGCGGAGGGGAGCATTTTGTCGTCCTTCGCTGCTGTTGTGTTCTTTCTTAAAACTTTCCCAGATCTGGTGCCTGCCGACATTACGTACACTGCCAAATAAACTAGCGAGCCTGGGCCCCATTTCCTGATATCGATGGATCTTCGCTCGTTCGAAAGCAGGATCTTTCGAACCATCGATAATTTCTTTGGAGCGTTTCCCGAAACTCCTCTTAACGTGAACGCGCATTCGCTGCACTCAAGACGATCGTAGGATTGTACCTGTCCACTGGATTGGTGCTGAAATGGGCTATGACGCAGGGGGAGACGCAGGAATGTCGGAGGAAAATGGGGTTAAAAAGGGTTAACATATCTCCCCATCAAGGCCAACCGCAGAGTAGCCTACGAAGAGAATAGATTGCAATAATATGAATGCTAAAGATATTAAAACACAATTGATTAAGCCTAGGCCGACATATATATCAGTCCTAATACTGAGCGCACGATCGGGAGGTGGAAGTTGCGCTTTAGATGCCTTCACAAGTCCAGCGGAGGGCTCCAGTTTTCGCCGGCCAAGTCATGCGCTGTGATATGTGTGACAGCTATGTTGCACAAAATTGCAGCTAAGGCTGGGGTCGCTTTGGTTGAACCGGAGGACATTGAGGACGATGACGACGAGGAAGATCGGTGTGAGGATGGCCTCCCTCATAACTACGCGGCTGGTTTTCATGCACGTCGAAGAGTGATTGAGACTTTTTTTTAACCCCCTCCACCCTCCCACATGTCACTAAACATTCCCGTCAACGTGACCAATCCCCACCATATCCCAGCCTTTTGCCTGCTCCTTTGCTTGTTTTTTATAAATGTTTTTAATCCTTTTTTTTTTTACATTATTTTATGCTACGTTTTATGAGTAGCCTATGTCAGTCTGCACAAATCCCCCCCACTTTCTCTCACACATTTTAAGTGCCCTGCCTGCTCAAACATTTCCTGGACTGTCTCTCTCAAACTAAGAACATAATGGCCCACCTTAGGCTCAGACGCACGTGATACACCATTACCAATGTGTTATGATAAAACGCATTCAAAACTAGGAATGTCCACTGGCTACGCCACTGAGGCTATAGTAGGCTAACGAGGCTCTTAGCGTCCTACGAGTATCCTGGAGCACTCGTGAGCGTTTTTAAGAGGTTCGTTACCAAAGATGCTTTCGGGAAACGGTGTGAAAACTGTACGATGCTCGTACGACCCACTCTGCGATCCACTTAGGCTAAAGATGCTTTCGGGAAACGGGGCCCTGGCTTGCGCAATCAAAAGAGCATCAATGTGAACTTCAGCCAAGTGTCTCTGCTTGTTGAGCTCTGTGAAGTGACTTCCAACAGGAGGAGTCAGATGTATGCAGACCACTGTGATTGGCGCATTTGAAAAAAAAATAAAAATTATGCATATTTATTTATTTAGTTGTTTATAATATAAAAGTTTTAAGAATTACATATACATAATTACGGTAATAAAAAAAAGTTTCACAGCTAATGTAGCCGTTAGCACACTCAGGATCTCGTAATCACGAGATAATATCTCGTAATTACGAGATCCTGAGTGTGCTAACGGCTACATTAGCTGTGAAACTTTTTTTTATTTGGTGAATGCTCAGCGCCACCGTACATTAACCTATGACCCCAAGGAAGAATTGGAGGGAAAGAGCCATTATGTACATTGGGCTAACAGCGCTCTCAGTCAAGCCAGAGTGGTAGATATAACAGAGTGGCGACACTTCCATTGGACTCCGTTGTAGCGCCTACTTCCGGGGTATGGAGCCTTGAATAGTTCCAAACAACCATTTTACGGCGTAGGAGATCATCCATTTCCATTGCTGGCCGTCGAGTAACTTCTGCGGTAAATTGATTAAATAGCTTCCTCTTTTGACTTGTCTACTGTCTATATTGTATCAGAGGCCCTTTATGATGCATATACTAATATTTATTTGTAAATGCACAGCGTAATTATAGATATATTTATCTTGGTAGACGACCGTTTGCCTGCTAGTTTGTTAGCTCAACTTCGCCATCTGTGAAGGTAACTCCAGGGGTAAATTGATTAAATAGCTACCTCTTTTGAATTGTCAACTGTCTATTGTATTAGAGGTCCTTTTATGATGCATATAATGATATTTATTTGAATATGCACGGCGTAATTATATATATATATTTGTCTTGGTAGACGACCGATTGCCTGCTAGTTTGTTAGCTCGACTTCACCACCTGTGAAGGTATCTCCAGGGGTAAATTGATTAAATGGCTACCTCTTTTGAATTGTCAACTGTCTATTGTATTAGAGGTCCTTTGATGATGCATATACTGATATTTATTTGAATATGCACGGCGTAATTATATATATATTTGTCTTGGTAGACGACCGATTGCCTGCTAGTTTGTTAGCTCGACTTCACCACCTGTGAAGGTATCTCCAGGGGTAAATTGATTAAATGGCTACCTCTTTTGAATTGTCAACTGTCTATTGTATTAGAGGTTATTTTATGATGCATAGACTGACATTTATTTGTATATGCACAGCGTAATTATATATATTTTTATCTTGGTAGACGACCTATTGCCTGCTGGTTTGTGAGCTCGACTTCGCCATGTGAAGGTATCTACACCAACAATTACGAAGTTCAGTAGTGAATCAAACTTTTATTTAGTTAGTTATTTATGTTGGTTTACTAGGATCATTTAGGTTGATTTAAGGACGGGTTTTATGATGCGATAGCTAGTAGAAATAACAGTGTGTTTGTTTAATTATATCCTGGAAAGGGTGATGTTCAGCACATGAAGCCCTACAGATGCCGCCGCTTCAACAATGCTGATTATGATGGGCGGTGAATTTAACCTGTATGGCTTTTTCGTTTTAACTTCTCCAGTCGCCCCATCAGTCCCTGGCAGTCTGGTCCCTGGAGCAACTGGCCCTGGAGCAGCTGCCCCTGAATCACCTGCCCCTGGCAAAGTGGCCTTTTGATTGCTCTCGGTGTCTCTTGTCATGTCCTTTTCATCGCTCTTGAAATCCACCTCAATTTCTCCCTCAATCTCTGTAATAATTACAAGGTAATGTTGCTGTTTTATGTATTTTGCCTTTGCATTTGCAACTACTGTCATCTCCAATGTAAGAAAATTAATTAAAGCGAATCATTTCTGTAATGTGAATTAAATCATCTGCCACAATCAGAAACCAAAAAAATATATAAATGGATCTACCGGCAATTGTTAATTGGGTAGAAATGTGTCGATTATCTACATTGTGTGCAATTCCTCAGTGAATCCCTGACCTCTGGTTGTTTTTTAAACTGAATGTACAAATATGAATTATGTAATCTCATTAGGAGTGTAGTCTATCCTTGAATTACATGAAATGGGGAATATTGTTAGCTGCATGGATCATACCAAAGTTTAATTTGATGAAATATGTGTGGTCCGTTGCACTTGGTTCTGGAGGCACCCTCACAGAAGGGGGTTTCCTCCTTCCTCCTTCTTAGGGCGATGAATGAAAACGTAAGTTACGGATGTAACTATGGATCTGTGAGACTGAGGGATGACCGTCACTACGGTCTAAAAAGGAATGAGTACATCGTTCTGCCTATCACCGAAACCATATGTCAAAAAACGTCATGCCCATGACCTCCGGAAGCAGAACCTCCCGCGCTTGTAAATAGCATGGATTGCTACCGGTTCGTCCTCCTACCTTGATCGCCTCAGGCTGTTCTGAGCGACAGAAGATAGTGACGGTCATCCCTCGGTCTCACAGATCCATAGTTACATCCGTAACTTACGATCTGTATTAGGGCTTTGACTTTTGGCCAAAAATCATATTCGAAGTTCGTTTGTTTATTAATATTAGTATTCGAATATATTCGAATATTTATTAATAATATTTTGACCATTAAATGCCTTCAGTAATACCTGGGCTGAATCCGAATACTTAGTACATACTATTTATGTTCAGTGTCTACTACTTGACCGTACTACAGCTATGCGTAGAACGACTAGAACGGTCTACAGCTATGCGTAGAACGCCTCTGAACTCTTCCGAACACCGCCGTAGCTCCACCGGATGTTTGGAGATGACGTGTCTCCCCTCAGATGCCGGCAAAATTACCTTGATAAGTTACCTGTTTTCCGTCTTGTCATCGTTGCTATTAAATTAAAAATGTCTCTTTTTACTTAATTACTTAATTACTTACTTTACTTTTTTACTCTTTTTAATGTCTTTTTTTCGCCGCTTTCTATGACGCTTTCTAAGCCGCTGTTGGTAGTGTCGGGTCAGCCATCTCTTCTTCGTCCGTTACCAGACTCGTAGTCTGGTAACTTAAGTGACCTACCGTTGTATACTGTGGCGGTAGTACGCATTCGGAAACGTTTTCCGTACTACACAATGCACACTGAGCATTCGGACGCGCTATATTTGTGGCGTACTACAAAATGCATACTATAAGTATGAGTATTCGGATTCAGCCCTGAATTGGGCTTTGCGAGGTTTGTTTACAGGCGTTGCTATGGTTACCGGTCTTGCGTGTTCCAACGGTTTATTATGTTTCTAATAAATCGCTGTCTAATCAATACTTCATTCACTGCCTCTTCTGTGGTCATTACAATATTATGAATAGACTGCATGGGTTCTCCGACGTCTCTCCCTCTTGGCCTGCCCATAACAGGTTCGAATATTAAGGGCTGCCTAATATTCGTTCGAATTTTGATTTATTTTTTTGATATTCTAATTATATTCGAATCACGAAGTTCGAAGTCAAAGCCCTAATCTGTATCGACCTCACTCTGACCGTCACTACGGTCTAAAAAGGGATGACTAATACCAAAATGGTCGCGAGGAACGTATTGCTAAAATTTTTAAAAATTTACTTAAAAACCTCGCTCGGTCATGGACATGAGGGCGGCATTGCCGACCGAAGCCGGGCGAGTTACATCCACCCTATAAAATCTTGTGAACGTGCATGGCGTAGACCATAAAGCCGCTGCACAGATGTCGTCAGCCGGCACTCCCCTAAGGGCCGCCCAGGATGTTGCCATACTTCTGGTTGAATGAGCCCTTAAACCAGGCGGAACTTGCATCCCGCTCGCTTTGTAGGCATGGGAAATAACGTCTACCAGCCAATGGGACAGCCTCTGCTTTGAAAGCGGTAAACCCCTCTTTGCTGCCCCGTATCAGACGAAAAGTTGGGAGTGTGCTCCCCTTAGCGGCTGTGTATGGGTCAGGTAAGCTCTCAAGGCCCTCACTGGGCACAAAGTGAGCAACCTCTCCTGCTCTGCCTGTGAGGCAGAGGCAGGCTGAAACGCATCCACCTCCAAAACCTGATTAATGGACTGCCTATTAACAACCTTTGGCAGGAAGGCTGGATTTGGCCACAGTGACACACTGGTGCCACCTACCCTCCACCTAAGGCAATCGTCACTGACAGAGAGGGCACACAGCTCCCCAACCCGTCTTGCTAAGCAGAGGGCTAAAAGGAATGCTGTTTTCAATGACAAAGAGCGTAGATCGGCATCCGCAATGGGCTCGTACGGAGCTTCAGTGAGTGATGCTAAAACCATCGGGAGGTCCCAGCCTGGTGCCCGTAGGGTAAGGGCTGGGCGCAAACGGCGTGCTCCCTTCAAGAACTGGCCCACCAAGGGATGCCTCCCGAGAGGCCCGTTGTTCGTGCCCTGGTGGAAAGCAGAAATGGCAGAAGCGTAGACTTTCACCGTACTAACCGCCTTGCCTTGGTCCAGCTGGGACTGCAAGAAACGCACCACGTGAGGCACAGGGCAAGCCGCTGCTGGCTCAATATCCATACTCTGGCACCAGCCTGAGAAAATTCTCCACCTGAGCGCATAGCTGGCTCTAGTTGCCCTAGCGTTGTCGAGTGTTTCCTGAACAGACGCATCTAAACGCTCAGTGACGGGCTCTGTACTGGCCAAACCCAAAGGCGCAGGGTGACAGGGTTCGGATGCCATATCTGCCCACCTGCTTGTGCCAGCAGGTCTGCCCTGCTCGGCAATTGCCATGGCTGACCCTGCAGTAGCTGGAGCAGATCTGAAAACCAGGGTCTCGCTGGCCAACGAGGGGCAACCAGCAGGACTGTGTGTTGGCCCTCCTTGATCCTCTGCAGAACCTGAGGGCTGAGAGGGATCGGAGGAAAAGCGTACAACAAGCCTGTCGGCCACTCTTGTGATAGAGCATCCAGGCCCAAACTGCCCCCCTGCCCCCTGAGAGAGTACCACTCTGGGCAGCGGGTTGTTTCCGCTGACGCAAACAGATCCACTTGCGCAACCTCGCAGCGCATCCAGATCTGTTTGACAACGTCTGTGTGCAGTCTCCACTCTCCCGGGAGTGGTCCCGTCCTGGAGAGCATGTCGGCCGCACTGTTTGCTACGCCCGGAATGTGCACAGCCCTTACTGAGGCAAGTCGAGGCCATGCCCACGTCAGTAGTTCCTCCGCCACCTGGAGGCATCTCTGGGACTTTGTCCCCCCCTGGTGATTGACGTGATACACCGCTGAGGTGTTGTCCGATCTCACCAGAACGTGGTTGCGCCGTATCGCTGGCAGGAATCGCTGAAGGGCGAGGTGAATGGCCTTCAATTCGAGGACATTTATATGCTCTGATGTCCACGGAGGCTGCCAAATGCCCCTTACCGAACGTCCTTCCCAGACAGCCCCCCACCCTGTTAGGGATGCATCTGTCGAGATGACCTGTCTCCTGTGTGGAAGACCCCCCAGGGGGACACCTCTGAGCAGGAACTCCCTGTTCCTCCAAGGACGCAGGGCCCAAATGCAAGCTCGAGAAACACGCAGCTTGACCTGCCTGTCGTCTCTTGGGTGGAGTTGGAAAGCATTGAACCAGCACTGGAAGGGCCGAGACCTCAGCAGACCTAGTGGAACCACTACAGCTGCTGCAGCCATCAAGCCCAGCAGTCTCTGGGCTCTTCTTCCAGTTGAGTGTAAAGCCTAAGAACTGGATGTGGGTCAGCAACGTATTGGTGTCGCGCACTACCTGCTCTCGAGAGGGGGCGCAAATAAGCCAGTCGTCCAGGTACGGGAGTATTTTCAACCCCCGTGCCTGTAGTGTTAATTGCCTCCTTGACATCGCTGGGCCCTGCCCGGGTGTCCTCCAACCCAAGTTGCCCACGTAAGGAGTGTAGAAAGACGGACCGCCTGGTCACTCGCTCCTTTAATGCATCGGCACGAGCAGCCCGCACAGGCACCTTTTAAAAGTAGCTCCTGGACCTCCTTGTCGAGCACTGACTTTAAAATTGGGTCTCTTACAGGCGTTACCTTGACCCCTAAAAAAGCCGGGGGCCGCCGTCAAAATTGTAGCCGGTACCCACGGGCTACTGTTGCCACAACCCAAGGGTCTGGCACAATCCCCTCCCAGGAGATCCGAGACAACTGGGAAGGGCATCCGACAGGCAGCCCCTGACCGCTATGCAGCACCGCCGCGGCGGCCTGCGTACTTGCCCCTACTCGGTCTCTGTCCCCGTCTCCCTCTAGAATGAGGATCTCGGGCTGGGCCTTGGTATGCCGCCTGAACAGGCCGGTCCCGAAAGTTACCAGCTGTCCATGAAGGCCAGCTGGGCCGCTGTTGCCTGGGCTTACCCCTTGGCGCTTGGTTAGCGGCTAGCCCTGTTCTAATACATACGCGCTGGACCGCCTCCCTAGACGCTACAGCACGTTCAGTGCGGTCCAACACCGTCTGGGTCTCCGGATGAAAAACATGCCCAGGCGCCACAGGGAGATTGAGCAGCTCCGTCCTGATGGCCTCTGGCAGAGAGGTCTGCGCAAGCCACACCTGCCGACGGCACAACACTGCAGCAGCCATCGAATCTCCCACGTCACGTGTAAGCTGGGCGTGAGCCGATAGGGCAGCTTCCACCAGGCCCATGGCATCTCCGTCCGCCGGGTCTAGCGTCCTACGCAGAGCCGCCAGTGTCATAGCTAGAGCGTTGCCTGTGCGGGATGCTCGTGCCGATGCATTAAAGGAGCGAGTGACCAGGCGGTCCGTCTTTCTACACTCCTTACGTGGGCAACTTGGGTTGGAGGACACCCGGGCAGGGCCCAGCGATGTCAAGGAGGCAATTAACGCCTCCACTGGTGGCATGTCCCCAAGCCCTGTTTCAGCTGGGTAAACAGTCATTGCCAGCTGACGGCAGCCTGCATTACACTGGGGCCGCTTCGAGGCCCTGCCCCAACTGGACGTGAGCATCCTGGTGTAGTCCTCTGCCACAGGAATAGAAGGTGGGGGGCTAGTGTGCGAGACGCCATCCCAAACACCCCCCTGAGGGACTGGGTCCGGTGTGGGGGGCTGGAGGCCCAGGATGTTAGCGGCGCTCAGCACCCTGGACATCAGAGAGCTAACAGGCGTCTCCCCCACCCCTGTGGACTCATCTCTAGAGTCCGTACGTGGTTCACCACCGCGGCCAGCTCCACCTGTTGTGTCCTCCGTGGCCTGTGATGCCAGGAGAGATAACACATCATTGGCCTCATCCTCTCGCTCATCCTGGCTGAAAGGCCTGCGTAAGGGTAAACCCTGCTGGCCTGATGGTAGGGATGGCGGGCCTCTCTGCTCCTCCAGCCTGCCTAGCCTTTCTGTTAGTGCTTGGAGGGCTGCGAGGATATGACGCGACTCTGCGCTACCGCCCCCTGCTGCCTCAGCCCCCTGCTGCCTCAGCCGGGGCGGGGCGCTTCGCCGGCCTGGGGGTCTCTTCTTTGTCAGACCTACGGGGAGACTCATACTGCCGATCTTCTGAATGTCTGCGTGTGTGCTTATGCCCACGCTTACGGGATCGGGGCGACCGACGGGGTGAGCGTCGCCTCTCCACCCTGCCCTCCTGCACCTGGCCACGCACCTGGTTGGCACGGCGAAGTCGCTCCCCCATGGACAGGTCAACTGCTGCACTGCAGGGGTTGCCTACGTCCTCCAGCACGTGGACGGCCCCCAGGCAATCAGGGCACCCTCTGTGCCCATCGCCAGCGCTCATCGCCGCGCTGCAGATTCTGCAGTGCTGTGGGGCCATTCTGGCAAATTGCACTTCCCCCAACACCGAATAACCAGAGGGCTCTGGTAGCCGGCACGGGCGCGCGAACACACCTGACCCGGCTCACACTTACCCCAGCGGCTGCGGACAGCGGCTATAGGGCGCTGTTGGATTAAGCACTTCTACCGACGCAAAGTCAGGAGTACACCTTGGTGGCCGGCAAGGGCGCGCGGACGCACCTGACCCAGCTCACACTCCCCCCAGCGGCTGCGGACGGCGGCTATAGGGTGCTGTTTGATTAAGCACTTCTACTGACGCAAAGTCAGGAGTGACCACCCAGGTGAAGACAGTAATTGGCTGAATAATGACAATGCACTTATTGGTAATTCAGAAAGCATACACTAATTCAGTAGGCCTACACCAAAATCATAAATAATTATTTATTTATTTTTTAAACAATAATCTCCACTCTTCCTGGCTACTTAATAAATGGCAGTAGAGAAGCTAACCACAAATCAAAAGTATATGACACGATATTGTGCCTACAACAATACAAATTATAGTGGCTCACGCCAGTGCACGGATGCACCAGCTGGCTTAATGCAAAGATTTAAATAAGGGAGACTTCACTCTGGGAGTTTTTAACTCAAACAATATACTACCGGCAACAAACAATCTGCCCGTAGTGCAAGGTGGCCTGCAAGCACGCACGAATGCGTCGCGAAGGCTCGCCTTGTGTCTGGTCACAAATGGCAACTAAAAAGCGCAGCGGTGACCCGCACCAGTGCGCGGACGCAACCTAGCGGGCTCACACAAACCGCACAGCTGCGGACAGCTGGCTAGGGTGCGCTAGTGCTCTACCAAACAAACGAAAAAGACAATTTATAGTCCAACGTTAAGTGATCTGTACGTTAACGCAAGAGAGTTAACTACACAGTCCACACTGATCCACAGGGACCCAAAGGCGCCTGTACCCATGGGTGACGATCTTGTGGCTGTGTGCTATAGCTCTGAAAAATAGATCAACGTCTTACCTGGTCCGGTGAGGCGATCAATGTAAAGAGGACGAACCGGTAGCAATCCATGCTATTTACAAGCGCGGGAGGTTCTGCTTCCGGAGGTCATGGGCATGACGTTTTTTGACATATGGTTTCGGTGATAGGCAGAACGATGTACTCATTCCTTTTTAGACCGTAGTGACGGTCAGGGTGAGGTCGATACAGATCTGTTGGGACTGCATCGGGCCTCAGCTTCACCATCCCTTCTCTTTTTGTGGCAGTGAATTGGTCATCTTCAAAGTGTACCTTTTTATAGGTAGGCTTGTAAGATCAGTTTCCATTGCACTTAAAATATCATTGAAAAGTCATAATTCTCTACACTTAGAATTATTATGCCCTTGAAATGCTATCAAGTGATGTGAACATTAATTACATTACATAGTTTTGGACGGTTGCTGACCCCTGTCACTTGTACGTTTTGACGGCTGACCATTGCCATCCATTTCTTCCTGCGCTCTTGGTCCTTGGGGAAGCCATACATGTGGTAACCCTTCTCGGACCGATTGGAGCATCCAAACGCTGCACAGCCAACCATGGTATGACCATTGATCTAAACCAATTTTGAATTTGCTCAGGGCTATTATAAGTATTGTAATGGCATAAAGTATAGTATATTTGCAACGTTATATGTTAATGGTTTGCCCTAAGTATATTATATAGTGTTCCCTGCTGTGTCCATTGTTGAATCTGTTAACACAATCACACTCACTTGTTCTTGTCACACTAATTGTTTAATAAAAATAAAAACGATTTCATTCATCCAAGCATAATGAGTTGTTATTCTTTAATATATTTGATACTTTGTGTGGCTCATATCTTAAAATGATCATGGTAAAACATCTTGAT
The DNA here is from genome assembly GCF_031168955.1 of Gadus macrocephalus. Taxonomy (NCBI): domain Eukaryota; kingdom Metazoa; phylum Chordata; class Actinopteri; order Gadiformes; family Gadidae; genus Gadus; species Gadus macrocephalus. The sequence continues at coordinate 19,501,071 of NC_082399.1, forward strand.
TACTTTGATTTCAATACAGATGTAGGGTAAAAGTTAAGGTTAAGCCAGTATGCTAACACGAACGTGAAGCTTTCCCTCAAACTTAAAAACGTATCTAACCACTCTAAAGGTAAAACTGACATTAACAAATATGCAATAATGCCATAACAGTCAAGACAAATACTTGTATGTGTTTTTTTCATTCATATTTACCATTCAATATTGAAATCTCTGCTGTCGTCCCATAGAATACCATGTTTGGAACTATTGAGGCTTACATGAACCACGTGACAACCACGTGACCACCCTGTCGGCGAGATCATAGCGTGTCGCAACTCTCTCTCTCTATAGCTCTGAGTCAAGCATCGATGGGTCTGAAGACATGCTGTGTACACAATGACAGGCTTAGCTAGGAAATTTAGAATCTTTATTGAGGGTCGCCGATCAACTAAAAAACATTTAAAATTAATTAAGTGGCTACAGAAAAAACAAATCCTCAAGCAGAAGATGAAATGCAAAACCTGCAGAGGCAAAATTAAAATGACAAAGAAGTCTTGTGGAGACGACGATGAATGGTAAGTTGGTCTTCTTCTTAAGTTTACTGTCAAGTTTGCTCTTGACTTTTTTGTTAAAGAAATATATTCATATTTTAATCCGCAGGATGTGCAGAGGGGGCTTCAATCACAGGAACAGAGTGAAGCAGTCTATAAGGCAGAAGTCAATTTTCAGCCAGTCCAAGTTATCTCTTTTTGATTGGTCACGGTTCATTTACAGGTAAGATTATGACACAATAATGTAGGCTAAGGATAGATGAGTGGAGTGTTTTCATTGTGCGCCTGCATGTAGCCTTTGGTAATGTTATTTTAACGTATAGCTTGAGAATTTAAGGAAAGGGGAGAATGAAGTGAACGGCTCTTCTGCCAAAGTGCACCACATACACCAGCAGCCAAAATGTGACATTAAAATAGCCTGTAGCCAAATAAACACTGTCATGCTCTTACACAATGTCAAATGTGATGTGAAGCCTTGCGATGTGATGTGAAGCCCTACGCATACCGGCTCTGTTACTAATGTGTTACACGTGTCCTTTCTATTTTCTGAATATTATTACAGTCTATGTGTGTGTGTGTGTGTGTGTGTGTGTGTGTGTGTGTGTGTGTGTGTGTGTGTGTGTGTGTGTGTTTGTGTGTGTGTGTGTGTGTGTGTGTGTGTGTGTGTGTGTGTGTGTGTGGAAGTGGGGGGGTCGTCATTTGAAGAAATGCTAATTATTTGTGATGCTTTGTTTCAGGTTTTCACAAGGACTGCGTTTAAGAGAGATTGACATGATGATGGATGAGATATCAAGGAGTCCGACCTCTCTTTCAAAGATGGCAAAGAAGCTACGAGAAGTATGTATTTGGGCACAAGAAGGAGAAGGAAGGGACAGCGATTGGGTGGAAGACACGAGTATGTGGTGATCGACGAAAGCCACTTCAGACATAAGAGAAAGGTGAGAAAATATTGTTAGAATTTTCATAACATGTGCATAAAGCTGGCAGAAGCTGGCTCTGGGGACGTGGAACGTCACCTCGCTGTGGGGAAAGGAACCGGAGCTTGTGAGGGAGGTGGAGCGCTATCAGTTAGATCTGGTGGGGCTTACCTCCACGCACAGTCTCAGCTCTGGTACCGTACTCCTGGATAAGGGTTGGACTCTATTCTTCTCCGGAGTTGCCGAGGGCGTGAGGCGCCGGGCGGGTGTGGGGATACTCATAAATCCCTGGCTGAGCGCCGCGGTGTTGGAGTTTACCCCGGTAGACGAGAGGGTCGCCTCCCTGCGCCTAAAGGTTGTAGGGGGGAAAACTCTGACTGTTGTTTGTGCGTATGCACCAAACAGCAGCTCAGAGTACTCTGCCTTCTTGGAGACCCTGAATGGAGTCCTGTATGGGGCTCCAGTAGGGGACTCCGTAGTTCTGCTGGGAGACTTTAACGCCCACGTGGGCAACGATGGAGACACCTGGAGAGGCGTGGTGGGGAGGAACGGCCTCCCTGATCTAAACCCGAGCGGTCGTTTGTTATTGGACTTCTGTGCTAGTCATGGATTATCCATAACAAACACCATGTTCGAACATAAGGGTGCTCATAAGTGTACCTGGTACCAGAGTACCCTAGGCCGAAGATCGATGATCGATTTCGTGATCGTGTCATCTGATCTGAGGCCGCATGTTTTGGACACTCGGGTAAAGAGAGGGGCGGAACTGTCAACCGACCACCATCTGGTTGTGAGTTGGATCAGGGAATGGGGGAAATTTCCGGATAGACCTGGTAAGCCCAAACGAGTAGTGCGGGTGAACTGGGAACGTCTGGAGGAGGCCCCCGTCCTAGGTATCTTCAACTCACACCTCCGGCGGAGCTTTTCTGGCATTCCTGTGGAGGTTGGGGGCATTGAGCCGGAGTGGGCGGTGTTCAAAGCCTCCATTGCTGAAGCTGCGGTGGCTAGCTGTGGCCTCAGGGTCTTAGGCTCCTCAAGGGGCGGTAACCCTCGGACACCGTGGTGGACACCGGTGGTCAGGGAAGCCGTCCGACTGAAGAAGGAGGCCTTCCGGGATATGATATCCTGGAGGACTCCTGACTCGGTTGCAGGGTACCGACAGGCTCGAAGGGCTGCAGCGGCTGCCGTGTCGGAGGCTAAGCAGCGGGTGTGGGAGAAGTTCGGAGAGGCCATGGAGAAGGACTTTCGGTCGGCACCAAAGTGTTTCTGGAAGACTATCCGGCACCTCAGGAGGGGGAAACGGGGAACCATCCAAGCTGTGTACAGTAAGGATGGGACTCTGTTGACCTCAACTGAGGAGGTCGTCGGACGTTGGAAGGAACACTTTGAGGAACTCCTGAATCCGAATAACACGCCCTCTATGTTGGAGGCAGAGCTCGAGGTTGATGGTGTGTCGTCGTCAATTTCCCTGGTGGAGGTCACTGAGGTAGTCAAACATCTCCGCAGTGGCAAAGCCCCAGGGATTGATGAGATCCAGCCAGAAATGCTAAAGGCTCTGGGTGTTGAGGGGCTGTCATGGTTGACACGCCTATTCAACATCGCGTGGGAGTCGGGTACAGTGCCAAAGGAGTGGCAAACCGGGGTGGTGGTTCCCCTGTTCAAAAAGGGGGACCAGAGAGTGTGTGCCAATTACCGGGGTATCACACTTCTCAGCCTCCCTGGTAAAGTCTACTCCAAGGTGCTGGAAAGGAGGGTTCGGCCGATCGTCGAACCTCAGATTGAAGAGGAACAATGCGGTTTTCGCCCCGGACGTGGAACTACGGACCAGCTCTTCACTCTCGCAAGGATCCTGGAGGGGGCCTGGGAGTATGCCCATCCGGTCTACATGTGTTTTGTGGATCTGGAGAAGGCGTATGACCGGGTCCCCCGGGAGAAACTGTGGGAGGTGCTGCGGGAGTATGGGGTAAGGGGGTCTATCCTCAGGGCCATCCAATCTTTGTACTCCCAAAGCGAGAGCTGTGTTCGTGTTCTCGGCAGTTTTGTTCTCAGTGGGTGCTGGTCTCCGCCAGGGCTGCGCCTTGTCACTAATCCTGTTTGTGATATACATGGACAGGATATCGAGGCGTAGTCGTGGTGGGGAGGGGTTGCAGTTCGGTGGTCTGAGGATCTCGTCACTGCTTTTTGCAGATGATGTGGTCCTCATTGGATCATCGGCCTGTGACCTTCAGCACTCACTGGATCGGCTGGCGGCCGAGTGTGAAGCGGCTGGGATGAGGATCAGCACCGCTAAATCTGAGGCCATGACTCTTAGCAGGAAACCGGTGGATTGCTTACTCCGGGTAGGAAATGAGTCCTTAGCCCAAGTGAAGGAGTTCAAGTACCTCGGGGTCTTGTTCGCGAGTGAGGGTACTATGGAGCGTGAGATTGGCCGGAGAATCGGAGCAGCGGGGGCGGTATTGCGTTCGCTTTACCGCACCGTTGTAACGAAAAGAGAGCTGAGCCGCAAGGCAAAGCTCTCGATCTACCGGTCGATCTTCGTTCCTATCCTCACCTATGGTCATGAGGGCTGGGTGATGACCGAAAGGACGAGATCGCGGGTACAAGCGGCCGAGATGAGTTTTCTCAGAAGGGTGGCTGGCGTCTCCCTTAGGGATAGGGTGAGAAGCTCAGCCATCCGTGAGGAACTCGGATTAGAGCCGATGCCCACTGGGCGCCTTCCTTGGGAGGTGTTTCAGGCACGTCCAGTGGGGAGGAGACCTCGGGGAAGACCCAGGACTAGGTGGAGAGATTATATCTCAACACTGGCCTGGGAACGCCTCGGGATCCCCCCGTCAGAGCTGGTCAATGTGGCCCGGGAAAGGGAAGTCTGGGGCCCCCTGCTTGAGCTGCTCCCCCCGCGACCCGACCCCGGATAAGCGGATGACGATGAGGATGATGAGGAGGACATCACTGACAACAACACACATTGATAATAGTAAAGTGCATACACACGCATTGTGCACCCATTCCCCTCTGCATTCGGCCAAGTGTCATTCTTCACATTCAGCCCCAACCTACACACACTCATTTACCCACATGTGCCCACTACTCTACCCCGACAGCTCTGCCCCTAGCTCTGCCCATCATCAAAAAAAAACTCCACTGATGTATTCTGTATATTGTAAGGCCCCCCCCCTCCCCCCTGCTACCACCCCCCACTCCACACAACCCATAGCCCATCACCAGAAAGCCCCCCGCCCCTCCTGCCTGCAAACCCCACCCAGCTCTTGCCCATTCGTCATACCACTTCATCCCCTTATGCCTAGTACACAACATCATACGAGTTCAGCCTCTGATTTGGAGAGTGCCGACACCCCTGCTAACTCTCCATTGTTAAAACCACATGTCTGGTATTTTTATAATTGGGAGTGTCGAGTTCGTGCATAGGGCTGATCTGTAACTTCGTTATACACACCACTGGCACAGGTAGACCCTCAGTTTACATGGTGACGTCATGTTTAATCCCTTTGAAAGTGTTAACATTAGATCAGGGGCAAGTTCAACCGATGCACCGGTTCTCGCAAATTAATTGCCGATTGACTTACGAGGCAAGGTCTTTATCTGTGATGTCCAAGCCGACCCTACAATCCCTCAATAATCCCTCCCCAATGTCCAACATGTACTTTACATCTTTACGAACTCAATTTCATTGCATTTCTTACACCAGTAACTATGTGCATGTGACAATAAAACTTTGTTGTATCCTTGTGTAATGCATCTCTTATACACAGAATGTGTTATGCTTTGCTGCGACTTGCTTGCCTTCATGATCATTTTCTCTTTTGTTTTAATACAGTATGCGAGAGGCAGAGCGGCTGGGGGGTGGAAAAGAAAAAAGTGGGTTTTTGGCATGTTGGGCGTGAAGAAAAGTGATGGGAAGAGTCAGAGACCAATCCTGCGCCTGGTGGACAGGCGAACCAGACAAGAACTTGTCCCTTTGCTATGCCGACATGTAAAAATGGGCTCTTACATCATTAGTGATGAATGGCGGTCATACCGCGTACTTAATGATCTGGGGTTCAGACACTTGACTGTAAACCACAGTATGTGGTATATGGATCCTATTACAGGAAACCATACACAGCACATTGAACGTGCTTGGCGAACTGTTAAGGAGCAGGTCTGGAGACAAAGGGGCAACCGGACAGAAGAACAGTTGTCAGACCACCTAAATGTGATTGAGTGGCATGAATGGATTGCAAAAAAGTACCACAGTGGTCCATTGGGTAGGATTTTGCATGACATAGCAGAGATGTACAAACATCACTGAAACACATACACAGTCTTTCATTAAAGGCACACCAGGCAAACATTTTAGGTTAATTTAACAGCTTCTAAGTCACTGATGATTAAATGGCTAATTACCGGGTGAATGGAGCGTCTCTCACACATCTCTAAAAACATTGCCTTGTGTGCCTTTAAGAAACCTATTAAATCTTAAAAAAAAGCTATTGGAGAATTCTTTGTTAGAGAGTTATAAATAAAGTATTTTCATCCCCCTTCCCAACAGTGTGTGCTGAGATCATTAATTTCCAGTGTGAAAGTTAAAATATTTGCTATCGTTAATAAATGTTATAATAAATATTTGTAAATAATTAATAATTACTATTCCAACTTTATTATAAGGGTCCCCAATACTAATAGATATATATTACTAATATATTAATTACGCTTAACCAACTTTATTATAAGGGTCCCCCATACTAATAGTTACATATTACTAATATATAAATTATGCTTAACCAACTTTATTATAAGGGTCCCCCATACTGATAGTTATATATTACTAATATATTACTAATATATTAGTAATATCCCGTCCTGTCTCCCCACACTGTCTTCTATGTTTCTGGGATGGAATGTTACTGTGAATTTCCTCACTCTCCACCTCATCCCTAACTCTCCACCTCAAGCTGGTGTGTAGTGAGCGTTCTGGCGCCGATTGGTTGCCGTGCATCACCCAAGTCGCTAGTGTTTACATGTGGTCGATAGTGTTTAAATGTGGTCGATAGTGTTTGAGTGTGGTCGCTAGTGTTTACATGTGGTCGATAGTGTTTAAATGTGGTCGATAGTGTGTAGGTGTGGGCGAGAGTGTTTAAATGTGGTCGATGGTGTTTGGATGTGGTCGATAGTGTTTAAATGTGGTCGATAGGGTTTACATGTTTAAATGTGGTCGATAGTGTTTAATTGTGGTCGATAGTGTTTAATTGTGGTCGATAGGGTTTACATGTTTAAATGTGGTCGATAGTGTTTATATATGGTCGATAGGGTTTACATGTGGTCGATAGGGTTTACATGTGGTCCATAGTGTTTAAATGTGGTCCATAGTGTTTAAATGTGGGCGATAGTGTTTAAATGTGGGCGATAGTGTTTAAATGTGGTCGATAGGGTTTACATGTGGTCGATAGGGTTTACATGTGGTCCATAGTGTTTAAATATGGTCGATAGTGTTTAAATGTGGTCGATAGTGTTTACATGTGGTCGATATTGTTTAAATGTGATCGACAGTGTTTAAATATGGTCGATAGTGTTTAAATATGTTCTTTTCACTCACTCTCCACCTCATCCCTAACTCTCCACCTCAAGCTGGTGTGTAGTGAGCGTTCTGGCACCGATTGGCTGCCGTGCATCACCCAAGTGTGTGCTACATATTGGTGGTGGTTAGTGAGGTCCCCCCTTCACTTTAGGCGTCTTTGAGTGTTATTAATTATTATTATTCTTCATGTTTAACCTCTGTTTTCCTTTTATTCCTAGTCTGTTTTACATAGTTTTGAATGATGACTATATGCTCTGTAAGGTGACCTTGGGTGTCTTGAAAGGCGCCTCTAAATTAAATGTATTATTATTATTATTATTATTATTAAGTGGGTGCTACATATTGGTGGTGGTTAGTGAGGTCCCCCCCTTTCTTTTGAGTGTTATTCTGTTTTGCTATATGCTCTGTAAGGTGACCTTGGGTGTCTTGAAAGGCGCCTCTAAATTAAATGTATTATTATTATTATTATTATTATTATTAATTAAGCTTAACCAACTTTATTATAAGGGTCCCCCATACTGATAGTTATATATTACTAATATATTAATTAAGCTTAACCAACTTCATTATAAGGGTCCCCCATACTGATAATTATATATTACTAATATATTAATTAAGCTTAACCAACTTTATTATAAGGGTCCCCCATACTGATAGTTATATATAACTAATATATTAATTAAGCTTAACCAACTTCATTGTAAGAGTCCTATGAGGAGTGGTTCATATTGGGATAGGCAGAAGCACAGTTTAATAACAATTAGTTAAATAATAATATGTCATTAACTTTTATATTAACATATAGTTTGTAAATAAACATTTAACATTTAAATAATGTAAGAAATAACTGTTAATTAGTGCCAAAAATACATTTAGTTAACTATTAATAAATATTGATACAATATTAGTTAATAGATGTTTTCTATTTGTTAAAACATTAACATACAGATTGTATGCAAACAACTAATATTTAATTAATGATGGAAAAACTATTAACTTGTGCCAAATAGATATTTTAGTAACAATTAACAAATATTAACAAAGGGTTAGGTAATGACTAGTTTGCTATTTATTATGGCACCTTATTATAAAGTGTTACCGGTCTTTGTTTAAGGCAGAAGAGCTTAACATTCTGCTGGAGGAGGTGGAGGCCAACGAAGGCTTATTATTTGACCGCTTCAAAGGTGCCCACACCAACAAGCAAAGTGGGGAGAAATAGCAGAGAGAATGACTGCGCTCACTGGCATCACAAGTTCCGATGTGGATGTCCGAAAAAAATGGCAAGACTTTGTAAGTCTAACGAAAAAGAAAGCGTCTGAATGTCGACAGCAAACTAATTTGACTGGTGCGGGGGATGAACACGGCGCAGGCCCTCAACGACGAGGAAGAGTGAGCCATGGCCATCATAGGCTTCTCGGCCTCCCGCGGCATCCCCGGGGGAATGGATATCCATGCGGGTATCCCGGAAGAGGGAGATCCTTCACGTGAGCAATGGCAGGAGGATGATGAACCCAGGATCGCCCACCAGTCCACCTCGGCTGCCCCCACCTCCCTACCCGTCATGACCGCACCGTCCACCTCGGCTACCATCTCCACCCCTTCCACCGCCTCCACTGCCACCGCCTCCATCATCGTTCGTGGCTGCCAATGCAGCCAAGACCTCGTGGAGTTGGAGAGGGAGAAGTGGCTCTGCTGAGGGACGTGTGTGGTCTGCTCCGGGAATCCGCAGATTACCAAAAAGAGGGGATTGTGCTGAAGAGGGTCAAATTGGACATTATGGCACGTCAGCTTGCCCTCGAGGAGGAGACCCGGAGCAGCAAGGCGATATTTTTCAGTATATGCTAAACATATATATATATATATATATATATATATATATATATATATATATATATATATATAGGCTTTTTTGTTCTCTTTTTAGATGTGACGGACTAGGGAGGTGGGGGCAGCCGAGGTGGACTGGTGGGGGATCCTGGGTTCCTCATCCTCCTGCCATTGCTCAAGTGAAGGATCTCCCTCTTCCGTGATACCCGCATGGCTATCACTCCCCCGGGGAAGCCATGGAAGACTGAGAAGCCTATGGCCATGGCGCGTTCTTCCTCATCGTTGAGGGAATGCGCCGTGTTCTACTCCGCACCGGTCGAATTGGGTTGATGTCGAACTTCGGACGCTTTCTTTTTCGCTCCACATTGGACCTAGTGTTGCCAGTGACCGCAGTTATGTTAGCTATTCCCTCCCCCACTTCTTAAAATGTTGCTTGTTGGTGTGGGCACCTTTGAACCGTTTATCCGAGTTTTGAAATAAAAAAACCTTTTTTCAAACATGATGTTCATTTGTCATTCTTTTACTGACGACGACGCAGTCGTAACAGTGTGAAAATCATGCAATCACTATGTTTCACAATGTTTCTGTCAACTGCAGCCTAATATGAACCACAATGGTCTCCACAAATGATATAGCACACTTCAGTGGCTGCAATAAATGAGCGGCTCTTTTGCTTTTATTGTCGTGCAAAATGTGTGCATGTTTTGGGGTTAAGGCTGTTAAAATGACTCTTGGTTTAAATCCTTGAAAGGAAAAAGATGTCTGGCTATACAAAGCATCATTAAAAAACAATTTTAACTATACTATCTAATTATAATACTATATATAAGACTATAATACTATAAAACTATATAAAATAATATATGTGGAAACACCGGCAATGATGTTTGATATAGGCCTACCCTTAACAAATTAGCTGTTTAACATTACAGAGTGTCTGATTGTTAATCATGTGTTGATAGTTGTCAAGTAAGGTCGATTTATTGGAGTCCAGGAGACAGGACGGAGGAGGTGATGGCTGTGGGTGGATGGGGGCTAGAGAGGTGGGGGTGGTTTGGGAGATTACCAAGGCCAAGGGAGAGGGGGGGGGGTTTCCAGCGGGGGCTGAAGGATGTTGGAAAGGCATGGATTTACTTATGTCAGTGTTACTTAAGTATCAGGTTTATTCATGCATCAGTTAAACATCATCAAGTCATATATCATGTTTTAGTATTATCATATAACAATCAGTTTCTTTGTTTCTTTGTTTTAGTATCATCATAAATATATCTCATTCTTTAATATCTATTATTCATTTTAAAGTGTTTCTTTGTTTTAATATCATCATAAATATATCTCTTTCTTTAATATCTATCATTCATTATAAAGTGTTTCTTTGTGTTAGTATCATCATAAATATATCTCATAGGGATGGGAATTGATAAGAATTTCACGATTCCGATTCTGCTTATCGATCCGATTCCTTATCGATTCTCATTGGGTGAGAAAATAAGTATAAATGTGTTTGTTTGCATTACATCTCTTTAATATCTGATCAGAAGTGCTTCTAGTATTAGGAAATTGTACATTTTCAAATCAATTGGTCTAGACGAAAAAATATATGTTTCGCTTTTTAAGCCAAAATGCCATCATTATGTGCCATACAACTAAAAACACAGTCTGAAAACAGCCAAGTAAGAGCTTGTGCCTTTTGGAATTCTAACAGTGCTCATTTGCATTCAACTTGTAACAAAATTAAACTGACATAAACAAAATGAAGCATTGATTAGACAGAGATTTATTAGATGGGCCTACCTAATAAACCGTTGGAACACACAAGACCGGAAACCATAGCAATGCCGGTAAACAAACCCCGAGAAGCCCAATCCCTATGAGAGCTCCCCACGCTACGGCCATCCGGAGGTGACAGAGCTGTTGGCCGTGATATTATATATACAATTATAATATAGTATATAATATATTATATACTATTATATATAGAGCTCCGGGAGTCGCAAACTGCAACAACCACTTTCTCCTCCATTCCGCGGTTCACCCGGACTGCACTGCACTGAGTTTGACGGCTGAACGCTGATTGGCTGTTACGTTACACATGTCACTCAGTTATCACGCTGTTGAACGCTGATTGGCTGTCATCACGACAAAAACTTGTCGCCGGTTTTCTCCCGCGAAAAACTCGCCCTTATACGCGTCTCTACGTTCACTTTGTATAATAATAATAATAATACATTTAATTTAGAGGCGCCTTTCAAGACACCCAAGGTCACCTTACAGAGCATATAGTCATCATTCAAAACTATGTAAAACAGACTAGGAATAAAAGGAAAACAGAGGTTAAACATGAAGAAGAATAATAATTAATAACACTCAAAGACGCCTAAAATGAAGTGGGGACCTCACTAACCACCACCAATATGTAGCACCCACTTGGGTGATGCACGGCAGCCAATCGGTGCCAGAACGCTCACTACACACCAGCTTGAGGTGGAGAGTTAGGGATGAGGTGGAGAGTGAGGGAAAAGAACATATTTAAACACTATCGACCATATTTAAACACTGTCGATCACATTTAAACAATATCGACCACATGTAAACACTATCGACCACATTTAAACACTATCGACCATATTTAAACACTATGGACCACATGTAAACCCTATCGACCACATGTAAACACTATCGCCCACATTTAAACACTATCACCCACATTTAAACACTATGGACCACACGTAAACCCTATCGACCACATTTAAACACTATCGCCCATTTAAACACTATCGCCCACATTTAAACACTATGGACCACATTTAAACACTATGGACCACATGTAAACCCTATCGACCACATGTAAACCCTATCGACCATATATAAACACTATCGACCACATTTAAACATGTAAACCCTATCGACCACAATTAAACACTATCGACCACAATTAAACACTATCGACCACATTTAAACATGTAAACCCTATCGACCATATTTAAACACTATCGACCACATTTAAACACTATCGACCACATTTAAACACTCTCGCCCACATTTACACACTATCGACCACATATAAACACTATCGACCACATGTAAACACTAGCGACCATATTTAAACACTATCGACCACATTTAAACATGTAAACCCTATCAACCACATTTAAACATGTAAACCCCTCTCGACCACATTTAAACCCTATCGACCACATTTAAACCCTATCGACCACATTTAAACCCTATCGACCATATTCAAACACTATCGACCACATTTAAACTATCGACCATATTTAAACACTATCGACCACATTTAAACACTATCGACCATATTTAAATACTATCGACCACATTCAAACCCTATCGACCACATTTAAACCCTATCGACCACATTTAAACCCTATCAACCATATTTAAACACTATCGACCACATTCAAACACTATCGACCACATTTAAACACTATCGCCCACATTTAAACACTATAGACCATATTTAAACACTATCAACCATATTTAAACACTATCGACCACATTTAAACACTATCGACCACATTCAAACACTATCGACCATATTTAAACACTATCAACCATATTTACACGCTATCGACCACATTCAAACACTATCGACCACATTTAAACCCTATCGCCCACATTTAAACACTATCGACCACATTTAAACCCTATCGCCTACATTTAAACACTATCGACCATATTTAAACACTATCGACCACATGTAAACACTAGCGACCATATTTAAACACTCACACAATTTGATATATATCACTATATATATATATATAGATAGATTTGTGCTGATTATATTATTACAATCTATCCTTGTATTTAAATTGCGGATCCCCATAAAGGGTATAAATTGCCATCCCCGTATTGGGTTCCAATAGGTTGACTGACTCTCCGTCCATCCTTCGTATCATCTGCTGTTCCAGCGCCAGACAAACGGCGGTGACACTACCGACGGAAAAAGCCGTTACGTCCCATTGTTTGGAGTGAAAGCAGTTTCTCCCTATCCATATAATATATATATATATAGATCTACACATCTACATAGTTTATAAAAGAGTTAAAAGTTTACAAAAACACACTTAAATTACTTAAATTACTAAAAACAACGCAACACGCACGGAGCTACTTGTCGCCCCGTCGCGTTTGGTGTGAACGCACAATGCGATTCTTCCTCGGCGGCGACATGTTTGCTGCGTTCTGAACCAAATCAAAGCAGCGTGTGTGTGACGTCACGACGCATTTGCCGCGACCGGAACCGATAAGCGGAATCGTTAAGCAGGCTTGCTAACGATTCCAAGGAATCGGTTGACTCGGAACCGGTTCTAAACAAGAACCGGTTCTCGATTCCCATCCCTAATATCTCATTCTTAAATATCTATTATTCATTTTAAAGTGTTTCTTTGTTTTAATATCACCATGAATATATCTCTTTCTTTAATATCTATCATTCATTATAAAGTGTTTCTTGTTTTAGTATCATCATATATCTATCCTTTTCTTTTATGACTATTATTCATTATAAGATTCATCATGTTATTTAGACATAATCGGTTAGAAAGATTACAGCACTTACAGAGTGAAATGATGTTGTCATACGCTTATGACATGTTGCATTATTGTATTGTTTATCTTACACTTTGTAGTGGTATTATTGTATCGTTTATCATTATATGGGGTATTTTACTTATTAGTATAATTTGTGAAACAAGTAAGAACAACCTGAAAGCGTACGTGCCTGTGAGTATCCCTTCTATGGCGAGGGGCCAAGTAAGGTTCACAGTGAGCTGAGGCAGGCCAGCTGCGTGGATAAGAGAAAGGGGAGGGAACCGTGCAAGTTCTAAATAAAAGGAGCGGGAGGACGAGGAGATAACGGGAGATCGCCCGACGGGGAATCCCTGAAGAACAGCCCTGGGCCCTTTGCGATCGCCGGACTTTCGGACTTGGAAAAATTAGAGCACCCAATCGCCGGACTTTCGGACTTAGAAAAATTAGAACATCCTCTCTCCAACACTCTACAGATACCTACAGCCTTACCCTCCGATCGCAAGGGGAGATCTCTCCCATGGCCCAATCGGGCTGTGTAGGCAATCTCTCCTTTCTTCATGGATGTCTGAGAAAAGTGTTGGACATAGTGCATAGAGGTGAAAACTCCGGAATCGAAATTATTATAGACCGAATCAGCTTTATAGACGAACCCAATTTATTAGGCACTATATTATAGAAGAGATTGAGTTTCCCTCTCTCGTCCACTGTCAACACCAAGATACCAGCGTTGCACACTCCTTAGCGATGCGGAGCGTCTTTTATCAGTTAGGGGCCATGGACCTGGGATAAGATTAGTCCCAATCTCTCCGTTTTCCACACAGCTGAGAAAAGTTTTGGACATAGAGTAGAGAGGTGAAAACTCCGGAATCGAAATTATTTCAGACCGAATCAGCTTTATAGACTAACCCAATTTATTGGGCACTATATTATAGAAGAGATTGAGTTTCCCTCTCTCGTCCACTGTCAACACCAAGATACCAGCGTTGCACGCTCCTTAGCGATGCGGAGCGTCTTTTATCAGTTCACTGTAAAAACGAAAACTTAAAATTGTTGGTCTCATTATGATTTCTGAGTAAAATGAATATAAAACATTAAGTATTCATGTCAACTGTGCAATGCAATTTAGTCCATCCAACAATGTTGAGTTTTGGGTCAAGAGTTGGGCTCACTGTAGTCTCTTTGTTAGCAAGACACACGGGTTTAAGTCAGAATCTGTCTGAGGCTGGGCCAACTACGGTGCACATGCGCATTTCGACACTACCCCCCGGGGAGTCTGGGTATTCGTGATGCCGGTTGGGAAAAAGGGGTTTATTGCCTTTTGTCAATTTGTTTCTGTTAGGTTAAGTTGGGTTAACGGGTTTGGGGTCTTTATTGTTTGTGTGTTGTTTATTGTGCGTAGTGTTGCCGCCACCGTTACCGAGACTTGCATGTCCGTTGGTTGGGTGTGCGGTGCGGTGCGCTGTGTGTTGCGGGTGTGTGTTAAATAAAGGCAGCTCTCGGGATCGTGCGGTGTAAGAGGCACGAGAGTTGCGTCACCGTTTAACCTGGGCTCCCGTCTCGTGCAGAACAAGTTGGACCATAATGTCAAACTTGTTGTGCACTTTGGTTTGCTGCATTTATGCCGCTTTTCCACCGCACATGTAGCTCGACTCGACACGACTCGACACGACACGACTCGACACGGTAGCAGCACGGGTGCTTTTCCACCGCAAATAGTACCTCCTGGACGTGGGCGGGGTCGGCTGCGCGAAAGGGCCGTGACGTATTTGTGTACGCGACGCAAACAACACATACGCAACCCACACATGGACAGAACCCACATAACAACAATGGAGGACATCGATCACATTACTATTATTAGCTGGCATGTTGAAGAAGTTGGAGAAGTGGAACATGTTGGCTGCGGCGCTGCTATGGATGTTACCAGCATGGTTGCCATGTCGCTCTCGTGACTTCGTCACACTCTCTGGCCAATCAGTCGCCGGCCGTCTGCCGACGTCACCTTTTAGCATCGGCTCAGCTCGCTTGGAACCTAGAGCGAGTAGGTACTAGAAAAAGCAGCCACTTCAGGTACCAGATACCATGGTACCGCGGTGGAAACGCAAAAAATGCGAGCTGAGTCGAGTCGTGTCGAGTCGTGTCGAGCTGGTACCATGCAGTGGAAAAGCGGCATTAGACAGCGATTCTCTGCTGCTGAACTAGTTACATGTCGCTTGTTCTATTGCTGTCTGGCATTCAGAAATTGTTTTGCATTCTTTGAACATTTTTTTTTTTTTTAAATAATGTTAACCTTAATTTGAAATATTAAGTTAACACCCCTGACTTATTTTTTTGAGTTTGTAAAATATCAAAATCTTTGGTATAACTAACTTTCAAGTTTGTCTAAAGAAGAAAATGACCTTTTTGATGGGCTCAAAACTCTATTGCAGTAAGTTGCCTTGCAATTTTGAGTTTGCTCAACTTTTTATTTTTTACAGTGTTAGGGGCCATGGACCTGGGATAAGATTAGTCTCAATCTAGTTTTCCACACAGCTGAGAAAAGTTTTGGACATAGAGTAGAGTTGAAAACTCCGGAATCAAAATTGTTATAGACTCAGCTTTATAGACAAACCCAATTTATTAGGCACTATATTATAGAAGAGATTGAGTTTCCCTCTCTCGTCCACTGTCAACACCAAGATACCAGTGTTGCACACTCCTTAGCGATGCGGAGCGTCCTTTATCAGTTAGGGGCCACGGACCTGGGATAAAATGAGTCTCAATCTCTCCGTTTTCCACACAGCTGAGAAAAGTTTTGGACATAGAGTAGAGAGGTGGAAACTGCGGAATCGAAATTATTGTAGACAAACCCACCAAGATGTGTTCCAGATGTATTTTCTATCACTTAATTAGAAGTGTCACTGACTGCATTTTATTAGTCACTATATTATGTGTATTAACATGCTTTTTTGATGACCTTTGCTGCCTGCTGCAATGTCCCAGATATTAATCCTGCAAATAAAACTATATTCAAACCAATCAATCATTCCAAGGACCTGCTACGGAGGAGTGTAGGTTAGAGCTTCAGTGAACGAACTAACTATTCTAGTATAGGCATCGTGGATCTAAGAGGTTACCTAGTACAAAGAAATCAAACGTATCCCGGGAGTTAGTCATTCCAAACTCCTAAAACAATCTCAGCAAATTCACCAAGTGCACGGATCCCAGAGGTCATCATATCATATCAGACGTGATCGGCCTGCCACATTCCTGGCTACGGGTCATGCCCAGGGGTGGGGCACCGAGGTAAGAGGGATAGGCGTCTGATACAAGGTAGTTAGGGGCTGAGCGAA
The DNA here is from genome assembly GCF_031168955.1 of Gadus macrocephalus. Classification (NCBI taxonomy): domain Eukaryota; kingdom Metazoa; phylum Chordata; class Actinopteri; order Gadiformes; family Gadidae; genus Gadus; species Gadus macrocephalus. The sequence goes on from NC_082399.1 coordinate 19,517,806, forward strand.
TCTCCTCACCAACCTGTTACAACCGTTACGGGATACAGGTTTCACTTTTCCTCCAGAGATCCCGCTAATGTTGTGTTATAAAGTAAAGGGAAACAAGATATCTTCTTCCTCCACCTCTCTCGCTTCTCTGCTTGGTGTCGCTGACGCTTATAGTTTGCCTCCCTCGCTCTGGTAACGTCACGTACGTGAAAAAAACAAAAAACGTAGCTCCGAATACTGATTTAAGCTTTGAATACTAATTTTCAAAACGAGTATTCGAATAATTCGGGCCAGCCCTAGAGCATAGGCCTATATAGTGCAAGGGACAATGCAGTACGTCAGTGCAAATAATGGCTGGGAGACAGCGTGTGCTAGCACTCCGTGCGCAAGAGGGAGAGGAAGAGGAAGAGGAAGAGGAAGAGAGAGAGAGAGAGAGAGAGAGAGAGAGAGAGAGAGACCCAATTTATTGTTAAAAACCTTTAAAGGAGCATTTCACCGGTGGAGGCATGAATATGTATTGAAATTGGGTCCTATATGTAGTCGAATAATAAAATACAATTCTAATTTGGTGCCGTCTTGACCGAGAAAAGGTAGAAAGTGACTTTTTGACGCTTGTGGATTGAAGACAACAACTCCCACCATGCACAGCTTCGCTGGCGGCCACTCCCACTGATCATCTCCGCCTATCGGACACCTCCTTGTTCCATCTACTAATGGAAGAAATCAGCGTGGAGCTTGAACCGACGTCACTAGAGTAGTGACGCTTGCACAGAAGCATACGGCCGACATCTTTCTTTATTCTGGGTGGAAATAGTAACATAGTTACGCCATTAAATGCGTTTATGTAAACATTTTTAGCGAGAAATGTGCATTTTAATTTCATAATGTTCCCTCGTTGAATGTGAAGGATGTTTGGTTTGATAGTTATGACGAAGAGGGAACGCTCCATTCACTTGCATGGACAGCGTCTCTGGTTGCTAAGCAACCTCAACGTCTTGGCGGACTATCTGCTGATCAACACTACGAATGCTGGAAACACACCAGACACACCATGTGAAGTTATTTAACCCGATTATTGTTATTTATATCCGAGATTATTTAATCTAACCCGATCTAAACTCTATCATGCACCCAAACACGGCGGCGTTTGGGTTTCCTACCTCGGACTCCTAAATCCAGCGCAGCCACAGGCGCGTTGGCGCGTTGAACCAATTTTTGTGACACACAATGATCAAGCGTCAAGTTAGGCACGTTACACGCGTTTGGTGTGGCCGTAGCCCGTGTCCACCAAAAGCGTTTTTTTATGCGGTTTCACCCAAAAAATCGGCTTCGTGTGGACGGGGCCAAGAAGGCGAACACACGTCACCAAGACGGGGAGACAGCGCCAGGCGACTTACGCCACTATCTGCCAATGGATCGTGGATGCCTGGGCTGATATAACAGTCTCAACTGTGGTCCAAGCTTTCACGAAGGCAGGAATAATCACTGAACTGCCAGGCAACAGCAGCGACACTGACTCGGATAATGACGAGAGGGATCCGGGCATGTTGGATGCCGTACTCGCCCAACTGTTCAATTCGGACACACAAGAATTCGAGGGATTCGTAGACGGGAAATGAACTGAAAAAGTGAGTTTATTGTTAAGAGATATTGATATTGATCAGATATTGATGAGATATTGTTAATATGCACATTAACGTTTGAACATCGTTACCATGGGAGTGACCGGAGTTGTCAGAACGCTTGATAAAGTTTGACTTTATCTGACTGTTTTGTTGACATTCCCTTTAGCACAGCTCGGTCTAGTCCAGTGATTCTTAACCATAGGGGGTCTAGTCCAGTGATTCTTAACCCAAACTTGGGCCGCCAGCGGCCCCTAGAGGGCCGCGAAAAACTTTCAGTTTTGCACCTGTGGGCCCCAAGGGCCGCGGGACTTTGTAGATTATCAAGTGAAGACAGAGATATGTTATGCATGAGACGCTCAGTAATTTACAATGCCGTTTTCGACCATGCGGTGGAGGTAATGCATCACGCAGTTGTGGAAGCGCGAATACACAGAGAAGAAGAGTCTTCTTCAAGTTCGCTCGCTGCGGCAAATATGGATACGTTTTTTAAAAGAAAACATGACGACGAACATCCTGACCCCTCCACCCAAAAGACAAAGTTTTTGCGGAATGTAATGTCGACTTCATTAAATACGGTTTCGTAAATGGAGGAACAGAGGCAGTGCCAAAAGCCCAGTGTGTGGAGTGTGGGCTAATGCTGTCCAACGAAGCCCTCAAGCCCTCAAAACTACAGCGGCATCTAGAGACCAAGCACCCGATGCTCGTGGGAAAGCCGGTGGATTATTTTAAGAGGAAGGAGAGTGGACTGCAGATGCAGAAAAGGTCTGTCGTGTCACTGACGAGCAACTCTAAATGTGCATTGAAAGCGAGCTACCTCGTAGCCAGACGTGTTGCACAGACTAAGAAGGCATTCACCATAGCGGAGGAGTTGGTTCTGCCTGCCGCTGTTGATATGTGCCGTGAGATGATCGGAGAGGCCGCTGCAAAAAAGCTGCTGACCATCCCACTCTCAAACGACACTGTGAGTCACCGTATCGCAGACATGGCCTCAGACATACAGCATCAACTTATAGAAAGAATAAAAAGTAGCCCTTTTTTTTCTTTGCAACTAGACGAGTCCACGGATGTCACGAATGCTGCACTGCTGCTAGTTTTTGTTCGCTATCGCTGGGACAGTAGTTTGCACGAAGACATACTGTTTTGTGGAGAGCTACCAACACGCACTACGGCTCAGGAATGTTTCCGCTGCATGGATAACTACTTCAGTGAGAACGGCCTGGACTGGCAGAACTGCGTCGGGATGTGCAGCGACGGTGCAGCATCAATGACTGGCAGGCATCATGGTGTCATTAGACTGATACTTGATCGTGCACCAGAAGCTAAATGGACACACTGTTTTCTCCACCGCGAAAGCCTTGCAGCAAAAAAGATGTCACCAGATCTCCACCAGGTGATGGATGTAAGTGTGAAAACCATAAACTTTATTAAAAACAATGCAGTGAACTCCAGATGTTTTGCTAAGCTTTGTGAGGACATAGCAGCAGATCATGTCCAGCTGCTATATCACAGTGAAGTGAGATGGCTCTCAAGAGGACTGGTCCTCAATCGTTTGTTTGAACTGAGGAATGAGGTCTTCTCTTTTCTCACTGAGAAAAAATCTCATCTTGCACATTACTATGCTGACACAATGTTCACAGCAAAACTTGCCTACCTCTGTGACATTTTTTCACTACTGAACCAACTGAACACCTCACTTCAAGGAAGAAACAGCAACATATTTTTTGTTGCAGACAAAGTTGAAGCTTTCAAGAGGAAACTTGCTTTGTGGACCAAGAGGGCCCAGGAAAAGAGGATGGACATGTTTCCACTTTTGTCTGACATTTTGGAAAACTCCCCTCATGTCAATATCAGTGACTCAGTCTCCCAGCACCTCTCACAACTGGCAGAGAAATTTGGTGACTACTTTCCTGAGGATCCCAGAGAGGGAAACATGTGGATTTTGGACCCATTTGCATTGGAACCCACTGCAAGTGATGTTGCTTTGCCCTCACACCTGGAATCCCAGCTTCTGGAAGTTTCCACTGACAGCACTTTAAAGCTGCAGCGGGGCAAACTGGACCTGGGCTCCTTCTGGATTGCAGTCTCAAAGGAGTACCCATGTCTTGCACTGAGGGCTGTGAAACTCCTGCTCCCATTCACAACTACGTACCTGTGTGAATCAGGGTTCTCCATTGTGGCCACAACTAAGACCAAAGCCCGAAACAGACTCAGAGCAACACTGGAGGCTACTCTGAGAGTGAGCCTTTCTCCCATTCCGCCCAGACTGGATCTGATTATGTCTCAGAGGCAGGCCCAAGTGTCTCATTAAGAGGTGAAGATAAAAAGGGAGTTGTTGTTCATTGTTGTTATTATTTGTGTCATTGTTCATTTTTCACAGATATAAAGATTCTTCTGTCATGAAAAAATGGAGACTGCTGAAGCAATTTTCAAATGGCTTTGCAGATAAGGCTATAGTTTCATTTTCACTTTATTTCAATTTTTATTTACAGTTTATTTATTTGGATCTGGTCCTGGGGCAGCTGGTCAGCCCCAGGTGTGTCTGCGTCTGGCTCCTCCTCCTCACGCTCATCCCTGGCTTTAGGTTGAGCGGCTTTTGTGCAGTGGTTGAGATGATACCACGTGGCACTTCCTTCCACTTGGATGGCTGTTGGTGTTGCGTTGGTGACTTTGTATGGTCCTTCTCTCCTGGGCTCGTTCCACTTTCTCCTGAACATCCTGAGGTACACATGGTCACCTGGCTCCACCCCCCTTGGTGGCTCCTTCTCCAACTCTGGAACTCTGTCTTTCTCTTGTTGAAAAATAAGCCTGTGTATGCCAGTTAGTTGTCCCATATAGCGTCTTAATTCAGTTTTCAATTGTTCTAATGGAGGTCCTTTATGAGGCCCTCCAATGACAGGTGAAGGCATGAGTCGGCCCGTAAGCATTTCATGCGGGGTTAGATGCGTCGTTCTGTTAGTTTTCATGCGATAACTCATTAGTGTCAGTCGTAGTGCATTAGTCCTTTAATTTAGTACTCAAATTTAATTTTGTTAATCTTTGTCTTAAGCGTCCGAATCCTCTCTCCACCATACCTTGTGGTTTGAGGAATGTAGACACAGCCTAATCTTTGTTTGACATGCAGATGTTAAATCACTTGTTTGAGTGTTTTCTGAATAAACGCTGCCCTATCCAACCCTTTCTCATCAAAATTACGTTCCCAGAGAACTATTCGGCATTCTCAATTACGTTTGTCTAAAAAACGTATTTTGTCCGTGATTACGTTTTATTGAACATATTGTAATGACCTCGCAGGTGACATAACGATGTCGAGTCATTAGTAATTTAAGGAACTTTTAATGGACCAAAACCAGGTCACTGAAACCCGTAACCAACGGCAGAAATCCCACCCAAAACAAACCCCGGTTACCCCGGCAACCCCCAACACGGTCTCACTCACGTGCAGGCCCCCACCCTCGTGTTCTTCCAAGGCCCTCCCCCAGCTGACCTAATGATTCGCCCTCACACTGATTGACAAGAAGAACATTACAATACATGCACACACAGAACAACTGGCATAACGGACAACGAAATACAATGCAACACATAACACAAAAACAATTTAATTGTCCCAGGGTCGCTACAATATCGTAAATACGAATTCGTTCTCAGCCTATTTTTGCCATTTATTTACCGTGTTACTATGGCAGAATAAAGAATAAATTCATGCATTATCATTCAACTTGAACATGTGTTTTTACAGTATAGAGTGGTGGAGAGGGATGACGTATCGACAATAATGAACACACAAACAATGTTAATAGAACAACACGCAACCACATAACATCCCGAACCCATTAACCCCACTTAATCCTAACAACAAAACAAGTTAACAAAAGCCCCATTTGTCAACTGAGAACCCCAATTCCCAGAATCCCCCGCGGCTCCGGAACACGGCGTAGCTCATATTAATCTTTATTATCTGAATGGGAAATGCAATATTTTAGGACAGATACACCATTAAACGCGTTTCTAATGACATTTCTAGCGAGAAATGTACATTTTCCTTACATAATCTTCAGTCAGTGAATGTGTATGATCTTTATTAATCTTTATTATCTGAATGGGAAATGCAATATTTTAGGACCGATTCACCGTTAAACGTGTTTCTAATAACATTTCTAGCGAGAAATATACTTTTTACTTGCATAATCTTCAGTCAGTGATTGTGTCTGATCTTTAGTTTTATAGTTATTAGGATTTGATCGGCTCGCTCGCATGTTTCAACGACGTCAGGTTGCTTTCGCTAAACTAGCAGCTCACGTGCTTCCTGCGTTTGTGTTATTAAACTGTTACTTTATGTAACTTTTAATGATATCATCTTGTTAGAAACACGTATATCTGCCCAGTCGCCAAAAGCATACCTACGTTGACAGTGTACGTTTCGTGAACACTGGATTACGTCGCATTTCAACATAAAATAGCATGTTATACACACACACACACGCACGCACACGCACAGACACACACACACACACACAAGCACACACAAGCACGCACAGACACACAGACACAGACACACACACACACACACACGCACACACACACGCACACACGCACACGGTGCATTTCGCTGCTAAAACAACAACAAAAAAATATTCCCTCAAATAGTATTACTTTCAAAACGTTGGCCAAAATGGCCAATAATATCATTTTTTATTTGGGATGCTTCTAGGACATTTTGGGTGGATTTTGAACGGTATGTGGGGGGCACGTTTTTTGCAGGACCTGGCAACCCTGCGCTGTTGCCCGAGATCTGGATCCACCCCGGCGTGGTGCCGTCTCCTTTTGACCTTTTGACCCCAGACTTCTGGGGGAATAGCTGAATCAATTCATTAGTCAATCAGAAGCATGTAAATATCTTCACGGTGGCGTAAGAGGACGAACAAGGTGTCCTTCAACATCTACGCTTCCAGGCGATTGCAACGGTGCCACACATGAGCATATTCAAACATGTTTAATGGTAGTAATTAGCTGTCGAAATTGGAGGCCTTAATCAATACTGAGCAGCTATTGATTTGCTTCCCGATAAAGATTAGTCACAAATGACATGTTATTTAGCATCTACACGTTGAGCTGAGTCCAATGACACCAAGAACGACACTCTAGCTAATGGTAACATGTATTTTACATGGTACACCTAGGTCTAGGACATGATCTCGGTGTAGCAAGAGGCCGAGCTTGATCTCATTGGACTCAGCTTAACGTGTAGATGCTAATTAACATGTAATTTGTCAAAAATCTCCATCGGGAAGCAAATCTATAGCTGGTCATTATTGATAAAGGCCTCCAAAATCGACAGCTAATTACTACCCCGAAACATATTCAAATATGATCATGTGTGGCACTGTTGCAATCGTCTCGAAACGTAGATGTCAAAGGACACCTTGTTTGCTCTGTTGCACCACCGGGAAGATATTTTCATACTTCTAATGGATTGATTCATATTTGAAGGTTCTCGGAGTGAGACTTTAAGTGGCTGCAGCAGAAGTGTTGAGACGAAAGATGATATCAAGAGATTTATAGAATATTCCCATTCACATTATGATTCTTCGTCGTAACATCCGACCAAACATCCTTTACATTCACAGAGCGAAGATTATGAAAGTCCAGGCTCAGCAAGTGCTCCATCTCGTTGCACCTGCACCCAGCGGCTCGCTTGCAAGATTTTGGCCTGAAGTTCTTCCCAGACCTACACCCATAGCCATCCAACATGCATATCTGAGAATCAGGCCTCTCTTTAATAATGACAAAAAGTTATGAGAGAAACACACATTAACTTTTTGTTATCTCATAAGCGGCGTGGTGCCGGCTCCTTTTGACCTTTTGACCCCCGACTTCAAAAACGTGGCCACAGGCCAGCTGTGTCTACACACCTTTAGCCACAAATGTACACCTCCATCCCACAAAAAATGGGGACTAGAAACTAACCTCTGTCTTACGTACATTTACTGTACGTAAGACATACATTTACGTACATTTACTGTACGTAAGACGGACCCCTTCCTGCCCTCGGGGTCCGACCGGGCCAAGTTTCGGAGCCGAGGTCCAAGTTAGGCCCTAGAATAAGGCATTAAAATTTCAGGGCGGTAGGACCTTCCTATCTCAAAAACTGTTTTTCCACCACATTCTGAACCATTAGGTCTTGCAGGCTACACTTCTGAGGGGCTTTGTCCAAATGACACTCCATTTGGGAAAACTTTTTTTCTCTAAGGGCTAGAACTCCAAATCTCGGATATGTCGTTCACGGGGCCCCGGGAAATGTGTGTAAACATTTTAGCATCCCTAGCTATCTCGAAAAGGCTGGAAAAGGGGCGTGACCTCCAACAGTACAGTCAATGTACATAAGACAGAGGTTAGTTTCTAGGCCCCATTTTTTGCGGGATGGAGGTGTACATTTGTGGCTTAATGTGTGTAGACAGCGCTGACCTGTGGCCACCTCTTTGAAGTCTGGGGTCAAAAGGTCAAAAGGAGCCGGCACCACGCCGCTTATGAGATAACAAAAAGTGAATCTGTATTTCTCTCATTACATTTTGTCATTATTGAAGAGAGGCCTGATTCTCAGATATGCATATTGGACTGTTAGGGTGTAGGTCTGGGAAGAACTTCAGGCCAAAATCTTGCAAGCGAGCCGCTGGGTGCAGGTGCAACGAGATGGAGCACTTGCTGAGCCTGGACTTTCATAATCTTCGCTCTGTGAATGTAAAGGATGTTTGGTCGGATGTTACGACGAAGAATCATAATGTGAATGGGAATATTCTATAAATCTCTTGATATCATCTTTCGTCTCAACACTTCTGCTGCAGCCACTTAAAGTCTCACTCCGAGAACCTTCAAATATGAATCAATCCATTAGAAGTATGAAAATATCTTCTCGGTGGTGCAACAGAGCAAACAAGGTGTCCTTTGACATCTACGTTTCGAGACGATTGCAACAGTGCCACACATGATCATATTTGAATATGTTTCGGGGTAGTAATTAGCTGTCGATTTTGGAGGCCTTTATCAATAATGACCAGCTATAGATTTGCTTCCCGATGGAGATTTTTGACAAATTACATGTTAATTAGCATCTACACGTTAAGCTGAGTCCAATGAGATCAAGCTCGGCCTCTTGCTACACCGAGATCATGTCCTAGACCTAGGTGTACCATGTAAAATACATGTTACCATTAGCTAGGGTGTCGTTCTTGGTGTCATTGGACTCAGCTCAACGTGTAGATGCTAAATAACATGTCATTTGTGACTAATCTTTATCGGGAAGCAAATCAATAGCTGCTCAGTATTGATTAAGGCCTCCAATTTCGACAGCTAATTACTACCATTAAACATGTTCGAATATGCTCATGTGTGGCACCGTTGCAATCGCCTGGAAGCGTAGATGTTGAAGGACACCTTGTTCGTCCTCTTACGCCACCGTGAAGATATTTACATGCTTCTGATTGACTAATGAATTGATTCAGCTATTCCCCCAGAAGTCTGGGGTCAAAAGGTCAAAAGGAGACGGCACCACGCCGGGGTGGATCCAGATCTCGGGCAACAGCGCAGGGTTGCCAGGTCCTGCAAAAAACGTGCCCCCCACATACCGTTCAAAATCCACCCAAAATGTCCTAGAAGCATCCCAAATAAAAAATGATATTATTGGCCATTTTGGCCAACGTTTTGAAAGTAATACTATTTGAGGGAATATTTTTTTGTTGTTGTTTTAGCAGCGAAATGCACCGTGTGCGTGTGTGTGTGTGTGTGTGTGTGTGTCTGTGTCTGTGTGTCTGTGCGTGCTTGTGTGTCCTTGTGTGTGTGTGTGTGTCTGTGCGTGCGTGTGTGTGTGTGTATAACACGCTATTTTATGTTGAAATGCGACGTAATCCAGTGTTCACGAAACGTACACTGTCAACGTAGGTATGCTTTTGGCGACTGGGCAGATATACGTGTTTCTAACAAGATGATATCATTAAAAGTTACATAAAGTAACAGTTTAATAACACAAACGCAGGAAGCACGTGAGCTGCTAGTTTAGCGAAAGCAACCTGACGTCGTTGAAACATACGAGCGAGCCGATCAAATCCTAATAACTATAAAACTAAAGATCAGACACAATCACTGACTGAAGATTATGCAAGTAAAAAGTATATTTCTCGCTAGAAATGTTATTAGAAACACGTTTAACGGTGAATCGGTCCTAAAATATTGCATTTCCCATTCAGATAATAAAGATTAATAAAGATCATACACATTCACTGACTGAAGATTATGTAAGGAAAATGTACATTTCTCGCTAGAAATGTCATTAGAAACGCGTTTAATGGTGTATCTGTCCTAAAATATTGCATTTCCCATTCAGATAATAAAGATTAATATGAGCTACGCCGTGTTCCGGAGCCGCGGGGGATTCTGGGAATTGGGGTTCTCAGTTGACAAATGGGGCTTTTGTTAACTTGTTTTGTTGTTAGGATTAAGTGGGGTTAATGGGTTCGGGATGTTATGTGGTTGCGTGTTGTTCTATTAACATTGTTCGTGTGTTCATTATTGTCGATACGTCATCCCTCTCCACCACTCTATACTGTAAAAACACATGTTCAAGTTGAATGATAATGCATGAATTTATTCTTTATTCTGCCATAGTAACACGGTAAATAAATGGCAAAAATAGGCAGAGAACAAATTCGTATTTACGATATTGTAGCGACCCTGGGACAATTAAATTGTTTTTGTGTTATGTGTTGCATTGTATTTCGTTGTCCGTTATGCCAGTTGTTCTGTGTGTGCATGTATTGTAATGTTCTTCTTGTCAATCAGTGTGAGGGCGAATCATTAGGTCAGCTGGGGGAGGGCCTTGGAAGAACACGAGGGTGGGGGCCTGCACGTGAGTGAGACCGTGTTGGGGGTTGCCGGGGTAACCGGGGTTTGTTTTGGGTGGGATTTCTGCCGTTGGTTACGGGTTTCAGTGACCTGGTTTTGGTCCATTAAAAGTTCCTTCAATTACTAATGACTCGACATCGTTATGTCACCTGCGAGGTCATTACAATATGTTCAATAAAACGTAATCACGGACAAAATACGTTTTTTAGACAAACGTAATTGAGAATGCCGAATAGTTCTCTGGGAACGTAATTTTGATGAGAAAGGGTTGCCCGCACATGTAGAGGGCCTCGTTCGCTCGTTTTGGATAAATTCCAATGGGTCGTAATCTGTGGTGGAACAAACCAACGTGGTCGTATTTTCCGAGAGGACAGGCTGATACTGGACATTGATTGGTTTGTAGGTGGGCGTGAGTCTGACGTCACCGTTCACCGGTATAGCCTTCATGAATGAATGAAGAAACGTGTGAACATAATTTCCTGCAGCTCAGTTCAGGCAGCCGCCCAGGCAACGCACACTTCCCGCTTTGACCACAGCTATAGCCCTAGATAAAGAAATCAACAAAGCAACCCCCGCTCCTACAGTTACCCCGTCAGCAGCTAATTTCTCCTCTTGTGACATGTTGATATAACGTTGGACTATTAACATTACAATCAAACGTACGCTTCCCCGAGAGGTAGACCTATGCCTATATGCTGACAATAATGTGTTATCGAAATTTAACGTAGCCTATTAAGGATACGTTTCAATTAAATGTAGCCTGTAATCCAAGAGGTAGCTTAAATAAATAACAACAAAAATGTTGAGAACGAACCTATTTGCAATATGTTCAATAAGACGTAATCAGGGACAAAATAACGTTAAATTAAACGTTTCCCGAAAGGGAAATATGCCTTAATGACAATAATGTGCTATACGTTGACATTTAACATATTTGGAATGCGTTTCAACCAAACATAATCCTAGAGGTAAATGAATGGCAAAAAATTGGTTGACAACGAACGTATTTGCGATATGTTCAATAACACGTATCCACAGCCAAGATACGTTTTTCAGACAAAATACGTTAAATGAAACGTTCCCTGAAAGGGAGATATGCCTTAATGACAATAATGTGCTATACGTTGACATTTAACCTATCTGGGATACGTTTCAACCAAACATAATCCTAGAGGTTAATAAATGGCAAAAAATAGGCTGAGGACGAACGTATTTGCAATACGTTCAATAAAACGTAATCGCGGACAAAATACGTTTTATGACAAACGTAATTGAGAATGCCGAATAGTTCTCTGGGAACGTAATTTTGACGAGACAGGGTTGCCCTATCGCCTGAGCTAATTTGTGACGGAAACCTTGGATTTCAAACCTTGGCATGACTTCTCTAGTCAGAACCTTGATTACCGTAGCCGCACTTTGGTCTTCTGATGGGACTGCTTCTACCCATCTGTTGAACACTGTTTTTTCAAATAATTCACACTCATTTAGCTGGATGCCAATCATTGTATGGTGAAGAAAAACCTTGTTTTCAATTTTTTTTCCTAATTCTCCTCAATACCTCCCCCCTTGCGCAATGGTCAAAACCATGCGCATTAAATGATAAACAAATCTAATAACATCTAACCGTAAGCATCAGCAAACTGAAACCAATCTTTTGGGAAGGGAAATCAAAACCAGTATGTCCAAATCCAAAGCCCAATATGGGTGGGTTTACCATCAGCCGCCTGAAACCACGCTGTTCCAAAGTCATGCACTAAACCGAAAAAACGTACATGCGTAAGTGGCCTTCTATACCACAAAGGTAAAATAAAATAAAATAAAACGCGACTGCCCCGTTTCAAGACCACCTCTGCTGACAGAGCTGACATATCTGACTCCTGTTCCCCCTCCACCTTTCATCAGCCGGCTTTCCCTATGATGGTTGGAGTTCGTCACTTCATGTTCAAGTGAGCCAATGCTCACAGTGACTCTGCCAAGTAATCGTGACTGTGCCTGTTTTAGGTTGTCCCGGGCTTCAAGGTGGGATCTTACCCGTCGTTGGCTAACCAGCCTTCCATACTGGCTTATTGCAGGATGCCGTACCTGGGATACGATCAATCCCCACCTATATGGTGGTATAGATCGCAAAGTGGAGGGATGGAGACAGAGTCTTCAGCCGCATCTGCCTTATGCAGCCATATGTGTGAGTAATGAATACACATCAGGGCGACTATAAAACAAAAGATAATTGATCAGAGTTAAAATTATTAAAGTGTTGCAGCAGCATTAGTGGCATTTGAAGGTAAACCCACTACTTCCGAATCCAATTCGACAACATAGCATGTATGACTCCTTCCCAGCAGATGTGGCGTCAATCCACCTATTGTCCTTAACTAGGGAGATGTGAAAGAAAACAAATCACAATATTAAAACTTGCATTTTCAATATTGGGCGACTCACTTCTCTCTTAACCGTTACTCAAAATCACAATTCTCTTCATAATCCTACCCGATTGCCCTTCACTATCTATTTAAATTGGACGACCTAATTAAACCTTTTATTCTACCTATTGCTTGCATTTAGTGTTTTCCATATTTTGATTCACTACGATACCAAACCCAAACCCTCTATGTTGATCTTAACTAGTTTATTCAACACTGAATTGATACATTGTTTCTATTTACTAATTAACCATATTGTTTTATCTGAAGTGTGCTTGTGTATCCCCTTGTGTACTCCATCACTCGGAGTAGGAGAGGATTCTCCCCTACCTCGGCAGCCCTGACACACACACGAGAACAGGCTCACACACACATCCTTTCTTATTTTATTTTACTTATTTATTTTAAATGACATTTGTCATTGTGGATAACCTAAATTCAAAATTTGGATAACGTTCTATCATACTTATTTGGTCTAATTTTTAAGTATTGCCGATTGTTTTTTCTAAATTATAAGATCACTTTTAATAAATTGTCTATTATTTATCATAATCTCGAAGGAAATATTATATTTGTGTTGTTATCTTGGCACCTAGACCTCGTCAGGTCCGAGCACCAAAATAACATCCACCTATCCACGCAGAATCCATGGGTTGGGTCCGCTCCTCTTTTGATGAGTCACTTTACCCTGGCGCCATTGAACCCATTGACTCCTGTGGAGTGTGGTGTGCAGAAAATTGTTAACGCTAATTGCTCATGTTTTGGAGTCTAGATAATTATTCCTAAATCCTGTAATCACCATGTAACTTGCTCAGGGACACATCAACACTCAGCTAGGAGAGATGGGGATCGAACCAGCAACCCTTCGGTTACAAGACAACTTCTCTACCTCCTGAGCGAAACCGACCCCAGCCACCGGTCCGCATCCGCCCTTTTTGCTTTCTATACATTCCTCTCCCTTCTCCAAACACCTTCTCCCTCTGATCCAACCCGTTGTCTCACCAGTGCTCTGTGTACCAAGATGTAATGATATATACCACATGGTGTTCCGACGCGTTGGAGAGTCTCCAAGAACCACAATCACCAATCCCAGTGGTGGTTCTAAGTTTTTTCTAAAACAGTGGACATGGGTTACATACAGGGACCAATTACAGAGTACATCCAAGCACGCAAATAATCTATTTAGTACAATGCAAATTCAATCTCTTTCTCTCTGTTGTCTCTCTGTCCAGCCCCCACCGGCGGGTTTACTTACGTTCCTTCTCTCTAACTCTCTTTACCTCTCTTTACCTACTTCCTTTGCTTTCACAAATCTCCATAACCATTTTCACTTTCAGTAATCCTTTCCTTTCCTTTCTGGTTTATTCGTTTTTTGGACACTCTCCAAAACTAGATTTATTAATCTTAAAAGGCCATCGAAAGATATGAATCTCCCCAAAGAAAATTCTAACCGGAAAGCCTTCTCCAATCTCATCGCCACTTCTCGTTGCCAATCCACACACTCTTCCTCTTCTCTGTCTCACTCTTCACAAATCACTTCATCTGACCCCTCTATCTCAACTCAATGCTAACTCTTTCTCACTCACTCACTCACTCACTCACTCACTCACTCACTCACTCACTCACTCACTCACTCACTCACTCACTCACTCACTCACTCACTCACTCACTCACTCACTCACTCACTCACTCACTCCTCACTCATTCGCTCACATATACAACTTAAAATAAGAATTCTCAGATTGTCATCCTTGGAGCTGCCATAGGTATTAACTGCGTGTTTCCCGAGAATTCTAAAGTTTTGGTGAATTTTCCTGCCATGGGGAGGTGAGAGGCATAATTTGGACCTACGCAAGTGTAAGTGGCTCCAGTGTGGGCCATCATTGGCGTGCCTCTATAATTTATCAGAACCTGCAGTATTGGTTCCTCATCAGCTTGTTTTGTGATTGCTATAAGCTGACCCTCCCCCTGTGGATTCTCTGGGCATCCCTAGTATCCCTGACCCATAAAGGGACCTGCCTGTCCCTGGTCGCTGTTACCCTGTGTTTGCTGTGGTGGAAAAGGGTTAGTTAAACAATCCTTCTTAGAATGTCCTTCCTGGTTGCACCCATAACATATTAAAGGACCTCTGCGTTGTCCTTGGGATCCTTGTTGTTGATTGTTTCTAAACTGTCCTTGGGGCCCCTTGTACTGATTCTGTCTATTTTTATTTGTTGGGTTCCCATAATTATGGATGTGTACATGTGTAACAGGTGGAGTAGGTGACAGTTGGCTCTGAGGCTGTTGTACTGGGAGAGAAAATGCCAATCGTGGATATTGGTTTTGAAGTGCGCCCTGCTGGGCGGCTTGCGATATTACAGCAGCTGGTTCTAAAACACCTGCCTGTCTCTTCTTATCTCTTTCCTTCCTTGTGAGATCTTCCAGCTGAAGCTGATATAGCTTCCTCTGGACCTCTTTGCTTTGTTCCTGTATTCTTTGTTTATTCTGACGATATTCATCCACTGCATGAACTAAATGGTCATTAAAATCTCTATGAGATCCTGATGTAGACAGTCCAACCACATCCTCTAGCTTGGCTTTGATTTGGCTGGGAAGTGTCTCTATCACAGAGTTTCTAAACATGACAGAGAACACCGGATGGATCTCAGGATCCTCATCCGTCTCCATGCGCCATCTGTCTACTTGGGCCTGCAGGTAGGATGCAGGGTTCTCTGTGTCACCAATGGGGAGACCTCTCATGTTTTTAGGATCCATGCGGACCGGGAACTCCCTCCTGAGTGTGGCCCACAACGCCCCTCTGTAATGATCAAGTGTAGTCTCATCATACTTTCCATCCAACCCTCCATTCCTCAGTACAAACTCCATCTTGGATAACCCCAATACTCTTGCCAACAGAGCTTTCAGGTCCCCCACTGCAATTAGCTTTCCCACTGTGAGATCCTCAAATGTTCTAATCCATTTAGACGCCCCGTTAATTATGTTAGGGAGTTTAGAAATGACTCCCTCCAAGTCCTGTGAACCCCACGGTTGATAGTGAACCTGATGTCCTTTGACTAGAATAGGATAGTTCCCGGGGAGGGTGTCGGGTGCCTTTTTTCCCCTTTGCGATTTCCTGTTTCTCATTTAACTCGAATGGTGTGGGGCTTAGTAATGATGTACTGCAGCCAGGCTCATCTGTCGCTGGGCTCCCACTATACCCCTCCCCCTTGAGTTTAGTACTCTTTTTTGTTTGCCTCCTCTGAGACTTCGTCCTCTTCTTTGTGTTTTTTCCTCTCCCTTTCTTTCCAGGGGAAGGCCCTTCGCAAATTCGCTCATTACCATCTTTCACATCATTATTACTGTGCTCATCACCACTTGTCTCATCTTCGTCCTCATCCTCACTCTCACTAGAACTAGTGTCAGCATTGCTGCACTCTTCCCTTGCTTTCCTAATCCCCTCATAACAGTTCATGTGTATGGGTGCGCCCCTCCTCCCCTGTGTGTTACATTTATTATCTCCTTCATCTAGTGTGACTTCCCCTTTAGATTCTATGTTGTCTTTTAGCAATGGGTACAATGATACTAGTTTGTGCAGCGGTGGCTCAACCTTCAGAGGCAATGGTTGAGCCTTGTTGTTATTAGCTATTATTTCTCCCGCCACCCTCTGTAATGTTCGCCATCTCTCTCCTTCCTCTAAGAACAAAGCTAGTACTAACTTTTCCCTGTCCCTTTTTGCTGAGGCCGTTTTTACACTTACTACCTCCATGTCCCTATACATTATTGGATCAAAAGTCCCTCCCATGGGCCATATAGTGCCTGCTCCTTCTGTCCTTTCTTCCCATTTCTCAGAGATCTTTTTCATCTCACCTTTGAGCAATAGACGGTCTCTACTCAAAACCTCTACCGCTGTTGGTGCCATTTTAAATTATTACTTTATTACTTTATTTATTTTTTCTGAAATACACTATTTACTAATACAATTTATTTGAGTTTATCCTACTAGTTAGTTTAAATACTTTATTATCTCTAAGCTACAAATGTGAACTCTTCCCAAGCGCTCGTCTCCCTCCCGAAGATTGGAATGTGGCCCCAACCCTTCACTGTTATCTTTAACCCTGGCCTGTAGGCTCCTGCTCGTCCCTGTGTGTTTGCTCGTGCACGTGCAGTTAGAGTCAGCGCGATGATGTTTAAGTCAAAAAAGATTTACACATTTATTCAGTACTTCAACAAATTAACTATTCTCTATTCGTCTAATTTATTTATGATTATCAACTACTTCAAACAAATTAACTATTCTCTGTCCGCCTAATTTATTTATGACAGAATCAACAAAAAATAAACCGGGTTGTAAAAATCTCCGAGGTAACTTAATCCTAACACGACTTAAATACAGACAATAAACCGATTCATATTTTTTTTTAGATTATATTGAAAAATGTCCGAATTGTTTGTAATCAATTACAAATAAAAGGTTGACCGAGCGTAGAAACTGGCCTTTTGATTAAAACATGAACGGTCGGATGGATAATCAACCTACCAGAATTTCAAACAAGTACTTATCGCTTGCCAAGATCAGAATTATAAATGAACTATTTCAGTTTATCCAAGAGCTGCATCTCAATCGGTCCACGATCAGCACATTAAACTCATTCACATGGCACTCCAAACAACAAGCCTATTCTTCCAAAACAATGGCTGAATACATAAACACTCGACCAGATCAAAAACAGACAAGAAACTTCTCAAAATACCAACTCAAACGGTACCCCAACCAAGAACCTTATCTATTCAAAAGTGCGAGAAGTCTGCTTTCTCAAAAATGCCAAAATCGGAACTAGAAATTCACCATCAATTGGTGCAGGATTTGCAGTTCAACCGCTCCAAGATTAGAATTGAAAATTCACCAGTCGGCATCCCAAGGAAACCTCTCTCAAATAAAAATGAATTCATCAACGGCAATGAATTCCAACCCAGCTCTCTGGGATACTCTCAAACATCCAACAGGCACTTCAATCGACCTGCGGACCTGTACTGTCCTATTGGAACTTTCCCACTAATTCGATCCTCTAGAATACAGCCACAGGACTTTATAATAGGTCTATTTAACCAAAACCTCAAAACACCAAATAACAACAACTCGTATCAAAATAGGGAGCCACAAAGCGTCTTGGTCATTTAGAACCACAGCGCCTAGGGCCTATGTGCGTGCGCACGTCAATCTCTTCCGGAGCTCCCGTCTCTCTCTCTCTTTAGGTTCGTTTGACTGAAGAGACACTTTACCCGTTCACCAAGCGTTCAGACGGGGCAAAAACAGATCAACCAACCATTAAATTAGTGGTAAGCCAAACTTACTGAGAATAATTTTGTGAGCTTGGTTGTGTGATCCGTCCGCGCCCCGCCTTGCAGCCCGGCAGTTGGGCTGTCTCTTTTCAGTCCTGGTCGCGACGCCAATATGTCGAAGATTAACCGAGATATAAAACACTTAGACTAATTTAAGAGAGAGAGTGTAAAAGAAATCGAGGGGTCCGGAGCAAGAATTGAAAAAAGACTTTATCGTGAAGAAAAACAACAACGATAACAGCCTGAGTAGATCTATAGAGTCACTGCTCGAACATCGATTCCAGCTTACATACATACATACAAGAATTCCTTTGTCCCAATGGAGGTTTCCGCCCACATCAATCTTCGTCTCAGCAAATTATCAACAAAGTGATTTTGGACACCAGTCTGAGGCCAGCATGCATTAATAGCCAAAATGACCCAAGGCTGAAGGCTGAGGTCAACATGGCTTAACCCCGTAGCTTCCTGCTCATTTCTGTGTCCCACCATCTGTTCTGAACCCAGGCTCTGCAGGTATCATGTGTCTTCTACCATTAAGATATAAGGCATAATAATAATCATGGTTTACCATAGAATATACTCATTAATTTCTACCACAAGAGAGAGAGAGAGAGAGAGAGAGAGAGAGAGAGAGAGAGAGAGAGAGAGAGAGAGAGAGAGAGAGAGAGAGAGAGAGAGAGAGAGAGAGAGAGGCGTCCCCGGAGTCGCCTTGTTGCGATCAATGCCCGAATCCGGGACAACTTTGACCCCCTCAAGGTCTACACTGACGCGGCAGTCATACAGCGCTACAGGCTGCCCAGGGAGGCCATCAGACAGCTGCTAGGGGGTGATCAGGCAAGACCTCAGACGTGCTACAAGGAGGAGCTTTGCGCTCACACCGCAAGTGCAGCTCTTGGCCGCCCTCCGATTCTACGCCACAGGGAGCTTCCTGCAGGTGGTAGGAGATGGCCAGGGCCTGTGCAAGGCGTCAGTGTGCAGATCGGTCCAGGCAGCGACATACAGCCTCCTTCGTCTCGTACCGCGACACATCCGTTTCCACAGCAGAGACGAGATGGGTGCGACCCAAGAGAACTTTTTTCGGTCGTTCCGCATCCCACAAGTGGCCGGAGTCGTGGATGGAACTTTGATTCCAATTCTCACGCCCCACGTTGATGGCCACGTCTACATCTGTCTGAAGGGATATGCCGCTGTCAACTGCCAGGTGGGGTGCGACCATCAGGGCATCATCCTGGATGTCGTAGCGAGATGGCCTGGAAGCACTCACGACTCCTTCGTGTTCCGCGAGTCCTCCATCGGACGGCTGGCTGCAGCCTCCAGGGGAGAGTGGCGGCTCCACGGAGACAGTGGCTATCCGCTTAGGCCTCATCTGTTCACCCCAGTGGCTAACCCGGAAGACGTCCATGAGGAACAGTACAACGAAGCCCACCGTCTGGCCCGGTGCATTGTCGAGCGCACGATCGGCAGGTGGAAGTTGCGCTTCCGATGCCTCCACAAGTCCGGCGGAGGGCTCCAGTTTGCGCCAGCCAAGTCGTGCGCTGTGATCTGCGTGACAGCAATGTTGCACAACATTGCAGCCAAGGCTGGGGTGGCGTTGGGTGAACCGGACGAGGACGAGGACAAGGACGAGGAAGATCCGTTTCGGGACGGCCTCCCGGATTACGCTGCTGGTTTGGAATCACGCCGAAGAGTGATCGCGGCTTTTTTTTAAATCCCCCCCCCCCCATGTCACTAAACATCCCCGTCAACGTGACCAATCCCCACCATATCCCAGCCTTTTGCCTGCTCCTTTTGCCTTTAATTTTTTTTTCATTTCTATCATTCATTATTTTATTACATTTTTTGGGTTATTTTAGGCTATGTTTTATGAGTAGCCTATGTCAGAGTCTGCACAAATCCCCCCACTTTCTCTCACACATTTTGAGTGCCCTGCCTGCGCAAACATTTTCTGGACTGTCCCGTTTTATTTTGGCCATTTTAACATCTTTATTAATAAATAAATTAATAATCTTTATTAATCACCAAACTGGGAACATAAAGGCGCAATGCGTTTTAATAAAACGCATGGGTTGATTGCGTGTGTCTCACGCCGAATCCGTGAGACTTGAGAGCCCAATACATCGTGCTGAAAGCAATTTTTGGCTAGCTTGTACATCATCAAAGTGTCATCATCTTGCATTTTATGAACAGTACATGCCCATGCCAGCTGTGAAGGATATTGCCGTCTCATACCACCATCGTTTGTTACTTCATCTTCCTGGGGATGAATAATTGTTATTTGAGATGAGGTAATGCGATCCTAACTCTTTGCGTTTGTCCAGTTTTGTCATCATCAAATTGAACATGCATTGCAGAAGGACTGGTTAGACATGTACAAGATATCAATAACTGTACCAACAGCCCCATTAACAAGCCCATCTGAGACATCAACGTTTTTCGTTCACTCTGGCTCCTTTGCCTAAAGACAAGGTTGATTTAAAGGTTGGGTACGGAATTTGCTTTTTTGGCCATTTTTGCAAAATTACTTGAAATCCTTATCATAACCCGCTTACAGCCACTGAGTTAGAAGTACTGACACGAAAATTAAACAAGTCAATCATCTGTGGAACGGGCAGGGCTCGAAAAACTCCAGCCAATCATTTGGATTGCCACCTCGTTGCATTGGACAGTAAGTACGTCAATCAAACGGTCGTACTGCACTCCCCCTCCCCCGCGCCCCGCGCGCGACCCCTTCGTGCAGTACTCGTGACCCAGAGCTCGTGACCCAGAGCAAGCTCCTGTTTGTTGTTATCCTGCGGTAGCTACTGGAACTAGTTAATCCACATTTGGACCTAGCAGTAGAAGACAATTTCCATGGCAGACAAGACGCCACCATCCCCACCACCACCACCACCACCACCACCAGCAAAGAGAAGGAAAACTCTTTTTCAGAGAGTAATTGATAATAAAAACGCTGAAAGAGAAAAACTGAAATCAAGAATAATCCTAGGCGCTGCTTTCGAACGTTGGCGGCAACTGAAGGACGAGAAGGTTCTAAAAACCGATGCTTGTGTGGCGGTTGACATAGTTTCAAAGTTTATACCGTTTATACTCGGTAATACCGGTGTTGAGACGAGTGTATTACTCGTTGTGAAAATGTCCACACCGCAACAACCCTAGTGAAAACCAGGACTTCCAATACAATTATATGAAACAAACATACATTTTCTAAAAATAGTAATGATTTATGTGACTGTTTAATGTTTATAACATCTGGTGCAACCATAGCCGCGAGAACGTATTCTCAGCAGGGGGTGCTGGAAAAAAAAAAACTCAGCCTGCACTAGACTCGCAACTCGTTACATTGATAAAAAAGATATATAGCAGCGCAGCTCAATTACACCAGTGCATGCGCGCACAGTTGAAAATCTATCGTTGTGTTCACTTTCTTCACACCATGGTTCACATCCAGCTGCTCACAGAACAAGTTTAGCGCACCACCGCTACCCTCACACTTTTTCATATAACCTTTTTTCAGCACTAGGTCATATGAGCATTAAATAAATGCTGCGTCTCAAAATGCCTTGGACAGCAGCGAGGATGACTCGCTTTGCCACGGGCCGAAACAGTTCGGGGCGACCACAGCCAGAGCGAACACAGCGGGGCAGAGGAGTGTCAGGAATAGTCTTTGGTGTACACATCAGTACGGCCTATTTGCACTACTGTTTAGTGGCAATGCAGTGTTTTATTCTATGCCTTTTTATTTTCGTATATTATTTCAATGAATACAATTTATTTATTCATAAAAACAAGATCTGGTCTTCAAATCTTTTTTCCAAATATAGGTCGTCTTACAATGGGGTTTGTGTTTATATTCTGACCAATACGGTACAGCGGGCGCTCACATGACGTTAAGCATTTCCTGGTGCATAATGTGACGCTTCAGAACCTAAAATCCCGTTTCTCCCCGTTGACACGACAACACATAACCGGCGTTTTCAGAAATCTCCACTTTGGCCGGAGTTTTTAGAAATGATCGTTTTCTGTGATAAGACAGGGCACCCCCAGCACCCCTACTTCCCGCGGTACTGGGTGCAACTTACAGCTGAATGTAGTGCCATGTTGTTAAACGAAAACCTACGCTAGCCTGGCTCGCTCTCGCGCATCTCTGTTCGCGCTCGTGCATGATTGCGCGTCCAGGTACTTGGAATGGGTGGAGTCAGAGTCAGCGTTGAAGGAGAGGGGGTAGGACCATTTGAGTTGTGTATTTTCAAAATCTGCTGGCGTTTCGCAAATCGCATACCCAACCTTTAAGACAAGCATGAAATACTTTACCATGATGACCAATCTTTAGTTCAAGTCTTCAAGTTTTTGGATTACGCTGAAAGTCTTGTGCTTCTATGGCATCGGGACATTTTGAAGTTAGCATGCAAGAATTTAAATCATTTACCTGATTATTATTTTTTGTATTACTAACCCTAACCTTAAACCATGTTAACATCTTCATCAAGCATAGGGGTATTTTTTGCATGAACATGTAGGCTATGCGATTGAACAGCTGCGCAAAAGTTGAATCTTTTTGTCGTACCACCTTGGTTAACTCTGCTTTCTGAAAGTGATCATTCCACAAAATAATTCCTGGTACGTCAATGTATAGCGCTGAACCATTCAAAGGTGGTAATTGGTAAGTCTCTGACTGCAATGATGCTGACTTTGCCAAACAAAGAATGATCCCTGCAATGTTTTACTTGCCGTAGTCTGCCATGGATGTATGCCATCAGTTTGTGCCATTGAAATGTTATCAATAATAACCAGTTGCAAGTTGGACAATTTAGCACGCAAAGAATTGATTTTCTCTTCACCAAGTGGTGTGGTGGAATTAACCGAGATCTAATCACTTTGACTAACTAAGAGAGAGGAAAATATATCGAGGGGTCCGGAACAAGTATGACAAAAATACTTTATCATTAAAAAAGACAACAACAAAGCCGAGTAGTTTGCAAAGCACTGCCGGTCCACAGATCCCGGCGTTCCCTTTATCCACACATACAAAGCAGTTTCTTTTTTGAGGTGTCCGCCCATAATCAATCATAAATTCCTCTAGGCGTCAACAAGATAATCTAGAACACCAGGCTGAGGTCAGCACGCATTGCTGACCTCAGCCTGGTCCTGTGGGGGGCCCCAACCCACGCTCTGACCCCAGACTCCCTGGCACCATGTCAAGCCCTGGATCAGAATCCAGAAGCCCTTTAAATGTTTTCTACCATTAGATATATAGGCCTAATAATAATCATGGTTTACCATAGAATATAATCATTAATTTCTACCACACATCTCCCCATTTGGGATTGCTAAGATCCCAACAAAAACATAGCAGTCGTTCAGGTCCGATTTGCACTACATTTGATCATCGTTAAAAACCTTTAAGCATGTTCAGGGCTTTCAACCTGCACAATTCTCAGGAATTTCAACCTGTTTTTTTTAAGGCAAAAAAGATCTATCAAATGTACTACATTCTATTAACATTTTGATCCCTGCAATTCGTTCATATGGAACCATACAGCCTTTAATAAATCATAACAACACAATGTTCCATATTCAGCATACAATTCTATCAAACGTCTAACTAGTAATCATAACATCGTATTTTCAGCATGCATTGAAAATTAGCATTTCAGAAATATATGTGACATAAAAAATATGAAACTCCAAAAAGGACATTTATAAAAATAGGTAAAAATAATACAAATTAAAATTTTAGATTGTCTGCAAGCTTACATGGATTTGGATAGCTCTGATTATCTTCATGTATCGGTATGCTGTATAAATGTGGGGGGTTTGGAACCCGTTAGTCCAATGCCCATTAGTTTACGCTGTCTGCAATGGCTGTGGCTCACATGGAGAGGATGCTGGAGAGGATCACCAGCATGAAGACTCCTTCTGATGTCCGATTCTCACATTCCGGCCTCCTCTCTAGTTTCACTCTAATCTATCTCCCCATAGAGCTTCCTCTCCCAGTCATTCGACTCTTCTATGCCAGTCACCATGTGGGCCATCTCCTTAGAAAGCCTGGATGCTATCACAGACCTGAATATGGGAATAAAACAACAGAAAATCAATCCTATCACTGTTAGTACTATCAAAAGCACTATACCTATCTTAGCTAGCACCATTCCCCACATTCAAACCTTGTTTCTAGCCATCTGGGGGGTATACCACGAACCTCGCTGAACATACCCAGGCTTTCTTGGGAAAACCTGGCTCGACAGAGCCGCAACTCGCAATCAGAGTTAAATGGTACCACGACGCTCACTTTAGATTCAATTAGTTGAACCAGGTTTTCCCTTTAGGTTCAATGCGCGTTCACATAAAAGGGGCGTTTATCGCGTCATTTGACTCACCCTTACGCAAAATGAATCGAGCGAGAGCGGTGTATTTCACCCAAGGCGAGCAGTGAATTATTATGAACTCCTACGAGGAATTCAAAGTTCAAATCACAGCCAATGGGAACACTGTTGCTCATAATATGGCTAGGGTGGCGTGCTGGCAAAGAATCGCCGACCGTGTTAATTCGCAAGTGAAATGATTCTGCATATTGTCTAAAAAATATCATGCATCATCATGCGTTTTACCCCCATAGATGTGGTGCCAGCACGCTCCTACGAACATGGGGCCAAGTCAAAAAATAAATATAAAAATATTATTCAATGTGGTAAATTTTAAGCATCCATTTGAATAATTTCAGGTGAATCTAGCCGATTTCCAATGGCCTAGGCTCCAACCTTTAATCTCATGTTGATTACCCGTAGCAAATAAAAAGAAAACCCAAATTAATACCGCTCCACCGCCCTTCCAATGTGGTATCACGCGATTGCGTGCTCATGCGCACGAACGCTAATCTATTGAAGCGTGTTCCAGAGCACGATAGTCCGACTTTTTGCGTGCTACACAGAACGAAATGTAAACCAATGCATTCTGAATGGGAGTGTTCTCAGACAATTAACGTGCTCCACAAAACGGTATCAGGGACACTATTGAAACGTGATCAGGGACACGTAGGCCTATTTTCTAAATTTTGTATTTAGAAAACTAACTCGTGAATAATATTGTTTAGACCACGGTCTGGGGGAATATTCGTATTCTGATTGGCTGCAGTGCGTGCATTAAGTAAGGGATAATGTATAGAACGCCGGTCATTATCGAGAAAATAAGCCCTGACAGGGCGAACAGGACACCGACGCGCAGCGGAGGTGTCTTGCTTCGCCATGAAGGGGCTTTTTTTACGATAATGACCGGCAAAGTTCTATACATTATCCCGCTTATTACACGGCTACTTCCCAAAACGATTATTATATTGTCAATGTATTTGTTACCAGCATTCATAGTGTTCAGCAGAGAAATAGTCCGCCCAAGACGTTGACGTCGTCGCTTAGCAACCGACAGCGCTTGGGTTGATACATATCCCGCTTATTACATTGACAAGTTATCGGACTACGTGCGGAGTGATACCAAAGGCAAAAAGTCCTTTTGTTTACCTTGACAGCGGTCATTATTCATCCGTTGCCAATGAATTATCAAAAAATAATTCACCGCCGGAAGTTGTAAAGTGCCCATGCAAGTGAACGGAACGTTGAAAAGACCTGTGTAATAACTCCTGATATAGCCCTACAGACACCTGCTAAGTAGTTCCAGTCAGTGTTTAGATTCTCTGCCCGAGCCCGAGCCCGACGTGGGCCGGGTTGGGCCGATATTTCCCACCACTATACTCGGGCCGGGCCTTTGATCGAGCGTTTTTATTTTTATTTTACCATTGGTTTATTGGCCTAATCTGAGGAGAAATCTATGCCTTAAACAGAAATATTATAGGCCTTTATTACACGGGTCTTCTCAATGCCGTGGAACGCTCCGTTCACTTGCATGGGTAGTAGTCCGGTGACTTGTCTACCCCAGCGTCTTCCATTGCTAAGCGACGTCACCGTCTTTGCGGACAAATTATTTCTCTGCTGATCAACACTACGAATGGCCAAAAGACTTGTATCCCCCCCCCCCCCTTAAATAAATACTATGGCAGAATTATTATTATTATTATTATTATTCTCATTCAACTTGAACATGTGTTTTTACAGTAGAGTGGTGGAGGGATGACGTATGTTGGCCAACCCGGAAGTGAGCGTCGCCCTGGATTCCCTCGACAAAAAGCCAACGGGTTTTGCCATTGGATTTTGGATTATTGCAGAAACATTTGCATCTTTGAAGCACCTCCTCAAAAACTGAAAATAAATAAATATATAAAAATAACGTGCTCCAAAGAACGAAATGTAAACCAATACATTCTGAATGGGAGTGTTTCTCAGATTTGTCGATGCTACACAGCTTTCCATGTAAACCCATGCAAATAAAGACTTCATGGTAATAATAATTTAAATATCATTAATCTCCTGAATGTGTAGGGTGGTATTCTATTTTTTTCAACGGGTTGCATCCAGTCACTTGACCGTCATGGTTGCTATGGTGGTTGCTATCGACCGCCCCCCCTAATCCTTACATGGCTCTAAAAACCACGTGGCAAAGGAGCTGCCGTCAATTGTCTTGTTTTTGTCGTAAACTAGGGTCTGATGGTTAGAAAATAGACAGATATTGCAAGGTATCCTTAAAAGGCAGCTTGGATGTTTTTATTTTCTGCAGTTTAGACTTCTACTATAACATATTTTTGAAAGCAAAACACCAAGCTCATTGATTTAACGAGGCAGGGTTATTTGAAACAATTTATTAAATAAATATTTGTGAGATGTCATTACTTCTCCTGAGTTTGCTTCCTATTTATGTCGAGTATACACCCCTACTGTCCACAAGCATCCCCCCCCCTCCCCATATGGATTTGGAGAATTGTTGCCACGTCCCAGTGGTGGAGGTATCATATATATGAAAGAGGGCATTCAATTATACTATAATGATCAATTAGGAGGCCGAAGCCCTAAAGGAAGTGATGCAATAGGTGACTGAGTCGACAACATTTAAGTAAGGCTGTAACTTGAGGTCTCTTATATATCAAAGGGGGTCTCAAAGGACGCATACGCTTCAACCTGTGGCTCCAGCCCTACAGGAAATGACTCAGCAAGTGCTCCATCTCGTTGCACCTGCACCCAGCGGCTGGCTTGCAAGATTTTGGCCTGAAGTTCTTCCCAGACCTACACCCTAGCCATCCAACATGCATATCTGAGAATCAGGCCTCTCTTTAATAATGACAAAAAGTTATGAGAGAAATACACATGAACTTTTTGTTATCTCATAAGCGACGTGGTGCCGGCTCCTTTTGACCTTTTGACCCCAGACTTCAAAAACGTGGCCACAGGCCAGCTGTGTCTACACACCTTAAAGGCCCACTATGCAACTTCGGGCATTTCTTCGCTGTTTTCCTGGTTTTGGCACGCACATTTCTCTGCACAGCGCCCCCTACAGCTTCGTAGTAGATATTTCACAACACTGTCGTAACAACTCGTTGACGACCCTTCCCCATGCACTTCTACGCGAGCCATGTGCATTTGTTTACAAAGAAGCCGGCGAATGCGTGGAGCCATGTCCGAAGTAGATGTTCATAAAGTGTAGGCAAGGTTATACATTTTTTAAATGGTGTATTTGTATTGCAATAAACATAAATCCATCCTTTTTTATAGTTGACAGGGAGAATTTATATCCTAAATTATAATTGTTTTATCTTAGGTTGAACAGAACAATCAGTGTAAGAGGTTTGGCCAACATAATAATCTAAATAAACAAGAACCTGGATTCGGGGATTCAGTATCTGGGGGACGAGACAGACAAACAGCAAAACACCCATGGAAACAAAGGTGTTTATATGGTTGCAACCAAGCAAGCTAAAAACATACAGGGCTCACAACAAAACGGTCGAGAAAACAATTTTTACAGGGCTCGCAACAAAATGGTTGAGCAAACACATTTGTACAGAGACTATCAACATCAAGAATACCACGAAGACAAAGTTCACCCAAGGGTACTTTCAATTTCAAAAGCAACACGGCCGAGTCGGCGTCTGATTTGCAGTCTTCTTTTTCTTTCAGTTCACGCTATTCCTGAAAAGCTTGCCCAACGTTTACTCGTGTCTGGCCTCTCTGTCGGTCAGTCTCCCTTTTCTCTTCTTCTGTTCCTCCGACATTGGGTTTCTCTGTCTCTTTTTAGTCGGCTGATCTATGATGAATCCCTTAGTTACTTGTGTTTATATCGAGCCGGTTCCGTGTTTGGGGGTCTGTGCCGTAAAGCAATTTGTTACATCGCGAGACCCGAGACTCCCGCGAGAGTGGGCGGCGGGTCGCCGGCAGAAACATATTCCTTTTCCTGCCAAGATGCGCAAGGGGGAGTCGAAACAACGAACAATCGAACAAAAATGTATAATAGAACCATCGCAATGACTCTTAGCCTGTTATATTAAGGTAAATCAAGCCAAAAAAGTTGCATAGTTCCCCTTTCACTCGTGTCTGATCTCTTTTCTGGTCCATTCTTCTTTTGTTCCACCGACAGTCGCCTCTTGGGTCCCTTATCAGTCGATTGATCCATGATGAATGCAACAATTGCCTCGCAACTGGCTGTTTATATCTAGCCGGTGCCATGTTTGGGTGTGTGTCTGTGCCGTAAAGCATTTTCGAAACAACTCTGACTACATTTTCGAGGATACTTCCGCTGCGTCACATCCGGATTGTCTCGGTCCGAACAGATCAAGTTGCATATGCGCTTTTTCACTGGAGAGGCGACATGGGTAAATGACACACCCACCAATCGACCCAGAAATGGATGCAGAACCATCAGCATAACTCTCAACCTGCATACTTAATGTAATTTTGGCTAAAAAAGTTGCATAGTGGGCCTTTAAGCCACAAATGTACACCTCCTTCCCACAAAAAATGGGGACTAGAAACTAACCTCTGTCTTATGTACATTTACTGTACTGTTGGAGGTCACGCCCCTTTTCCGGCCTTTTCGGGATAGCTAGGGATACTAAAATGTTTACACACATTTCCCGGGGCCCCGAGAACGACATATCCGAGATTTGGAGTTCTAGCCCTTAGAGAAAAAAAGTTTTCCCAAATGGACTGTCATTTGGACAAAGCCCCTCAGAAGTGTTGCCTGCAAGACTTAATGGTTCAGAATGTGGTGGAAAAACTGTTTTTGAGATAGGAAGGTCCTACCGCCCTGAAATTTGAATACCTTATTCTAGGGCCTAACTGCGACCCCCGCACCGAAACTTGGCCCGGTCGGACCCCGAGGGCAGGAAGGGGGGGCCCTTCCTGCCTGAAACTTGGCCCAGTCGGACCCCGAGTGCAGGAAGGGGGGGCCTAGACTTTCATAATCTTCGCTTGGTGAATATGAAGGATGTTTGGTCGGAGGTTATGACGAAGAATCATAATGTGAATGGGAATATTCTATAAATGTCTTGATATCATCTTTCGTCTCAACACTTCTGCTGCAGCCGCTTAAAGTCTCACTCCGAGAACCTTAAAATATGAATCAATCCATTAGAAGTATGAAAATATCTTCCCGGTGGCGTAACGGGGCAAACAAGGTGTGCTTTGACATCTACGTTTCGAGGCGATTGCAACAGTGCCACACATGATCATATTTGAATATGTTCCGGGGTAGTAATTAGCTGTCGATTTTGGAGGCCTTTATCAATAATGACCAGCTATAGATTTGCTTCCCGATGGAGATTTCTGACAAATGACATGTTATTTAGCATCTATACGTTAAGCTGAGTCCAATGAGATCAAGCTTGCCCTCTTGCTACACCGAGATCATGTCCTAGACCATAGGTGTACCATGTAAAATACATGTTACCATTTGCTAGAGAGTCATGCTTGGTGTCATTGGACTCAGCTCAAAGTGTAGAGGCTAAATAACATGTCATTTGTCACAAATTTCTATCGGGAAGCAAATCAATAGCTGCTCATTATTGATTAAGGCCTCCAATTTCGACAGCTAATTACTACCATTAAACATGTTCGAATATGCTCATGTGTGGCACCGTTGCAATCGCCTGGAAGACACCTTGGCCGCCCACTTACGCCACTGGGAAGATATTTACATACTACTGATTGACTAATGAATTGATTCAGCTATTCCCCCAGAAGTCTGGGGTCAAAAGGAGCCGGCACCACGTCGCTTATGAGACAACAAAAGTTAATGTGTATTTCTCTCATAACTTTTTGTCATTATTAAAGAGAGGCCTGATTCTCAGATATGCATGTTGGATGGCTAGGGTATAACCCTGCCTCGTTAAATCAATGAGCTTGGTGTTTTGCTTTCAAAAATATGTTATAGTAGAAGTCTAAACTGCAGAAAATAAAAACATCCAAGCTTGCAATATCTGTCTATTTTCTAACCATCGGACCCTAGTTTACGACTAAAACAACACAATTGACGGCAGCTCCATTGCCGCAGGGTTTTTAGAGCCATGTAAGGATTAGAGGGGGCGGTCGATAGCAACCACCATAGCAACCATAACGGTCAAGTGACTGGATGCAGCCCCGTTGAAAAAAATAGAATACCACCCTACACACTCAGGAGATTAATGATATTTAAAGTCTTTATTTGCATGGGTTTACATTTCGTTCTGTGTAGCATGGAAAAATCTGAGAAACACTCCCATTCAGAATGCATTGGTTTACATTTCGTTCTTTGGAGCACGGTTATTTTGAGGGGGTGCTTCAAAGATGCAAATGTTTCTGCAATAATCCAAAATCCAATGGCAAAACCCGTTGGCTTTTTGTCGAGGGAATCCAGGGCGACGCTCACTTCCGGGTTGGCCAACATACGTCATCCCTCCACCACTCTACCGTAAAAACACATGTTCAAGTTGAATGAGAATAATAATAATAATTCTGCCATAGTATTTATTTAAGGGGGGGGGGGGATACAAGTCTTTTGGCCATTCGTAGTGTTGATCAGCAGAGAAATAATTTATCCGCAAAGACGGTGACGTCGCTCAGCAACGGAAGACGCTGGGGTAGACAAGTCACCGGACTACTACCCATGCAAGTGAACGGAGTGTTCCACCTCATTGAGAAGACCCGTGTAATAAAGGCCTATAATATTTCTGTTTATGGCATAGATTTCTCCTCAGATTAGGCCAATAAACCAATGGTAAAATAAAAATAAAAACGCTCGATCAAAGGCCCGGCCCGAGTATAGTGGTGGGAAATATCGGCCCGACCCGGCCCGCGTCGGGCTCGGGCTCGGGCAGAGAATCTAAACAATGACTGGAACTACTTAGCAGGTGTCTGTAGGGCTATATCAGGAGTTAATAATAATAATAATAATTAATACATTTAATTTAGAGGCGCCTTTCAAGACACCCAAGGTCACCATTATGCACATAATGCACCCACTGCAGCCAATCAGAATACGAGTATTCCCCCAGACCGTGGTCTAAACAATATTATTCACGAGTTATAATCAACCCCTACACATCAATATGAATGATAACCCTGTGGAAATTGCAATAAGTGAGGGATACAATTTCACACGTTGAGCACACAGTTGTGTGAATCGTTTATTTAGTAAGAGCGAAACAGGAAATCAAAACGTGCTGAAAGTAAACCAAATCCCGCATGGGCTCTGACGTCATGAGACGCTCGTAATCCTTAAAGGGACAGCGATCCCTGAACCACCAAGACAGTAAACGACATGCCTAACACAATTGAAAGAACAACACATAACAAAATACTGTAGGTGAATTATGCTACACTCACTACAACCCATTAAATACGGTATGATTTCTAGATGTCATGGCAACGTCCGCTCGCGACACTGGACTTGCGATCGATGCATTGACGCAGACGTTCATTCACATAGCCAGATAAAATAAACATCAAGACATACAATTCTAAAAAGAACAGATGAAGCAGCTACCCCTTTTTCCTTCGCGGTTTGCCTACAGAGCAGCTTACCTGCATTTAATATATCCGTGTGTTGTCGCAATTTCTCAGTATCAAAGGTGAAAGTAGAAACAGGTGGCCAAAAGCTGTCATATTGTTAGTTATCACAGACAATTTTAAGTAGAAACGGGGGGCCAAAAGCTGTCATTTGTTAGTTATCACAGACAATTTTCAACGATGAATGATCTGTACGGAGCTCCATAAGGGACATTAGGGAGAACGCTCCTGGACAGAACCTTAGTTTGGAAGTCATGCTTAGTGACACGACAAATAGCCTACTTCCAATTGAAATACAAAATTTAGAAAATAGGCCTACGTGTCCCTGATCACGTTTCAATAGATTAAATAACGTGACAGTGTCACTTACTTTCGTGAGACCAGGTTCGAGCGTGTGCATGGGTTGAATTGCGTCTGTCTCACGCCGAATGCTTGAGACATGAGAGCCCTGTACTTACGTGACACAAACCAGCTCCGCAAACGTTCTCTCCCGCTTGAGATGACGTCTTTCTTTATAGGTTCATGGGTCTGATGCGCCGATTTCCCATGCTGATATCCCCGGAGATTCTCGGGTGTGATGTTGTAGGTTATCATATTGAAATGAGACGAACAAACTGTTTGCATGAACTCAGGTTTATCTCCGGGATATCCGATGCACGTCTGACTCGTTCCAGTACTACGTCATGACCAACCAATATACGGCAGTGTCGCAAACACTACATCACTCTCTTCTTTTTTTTTAGACGCCTAACATCACAACATTTCTGAATAGGCATACATGAACTTATGCATTGTAAACAGATGAGGCCAGATACCATTTACTTGTGGCTTCTAGTAAACAAAATAACATTTCACACAGTACCAAACAGTAAACATTCTTCTGGTTTCAAATGTCTCATATACCCTGGTATTCAACATGTTTCAAATATCAAATAAATATATCAACCCTGTGCTATAACATTCACAGTAGTTTGCATAACATTCTCTGCATTACAAGTGCAAGTGTACTCGGTACGAACAGTCATTATAACGAGCTGTCATGTTCACTGACACTAATATGAGCTGTTGGCATATTGCCTTTGACCAACATCTCCCACATAGTCCCTTAGGTACGGAGGGCGCTGTCGTCTGGTTCTGGAGGGGTACCTTTGTGGCCTTGGTGAGGCACCAGTGACAGCGTCACCGTCATCATTTTCGTCGGGATCTGATGGAATGTCCTGTATCTCTGGATTCACTCTCTTGAAAAAGGATGAATTACGAGTAATGGAATGTCCATCTCTGGTCGCAGTGACCATTGAGCCTTTCACTTTTGAAACAGTATGTGGCTTACTGTTGTATGGTGTTGTAAGCTTGTTGTGTTTTGGTTGTTTGTGAAGCACTGCGTCACCAGGAATGAGGGGGCGTGGTATGGCGTGACGGCGTGCGTCTGAGTTGCGCTTCATCTTGGCCTTAGCTGTGTTGTCTTTGTCTCTGATTGTGTGGTCAACGTTCTTTTCGATGGTTGAGGTGAGTGTGGGGACTTTTGTGTGCATCTTGTACCGCAGCATTAGGTCGGCTGGGGATGCTCCAGTGGTGCTGTGAGGTGTAGAGCGATACTCACGGAGGAATGTGTTGAGTGTCTGCTTCCACGGAATGTTCACAGTCTCTGACACTCGGATGGCTTTCCCGAGTGTGCGCATGAAACGCTCTGCTGTCTCGTTGGCCTGAGGCCAGAGGGGTGTTATCTTCCGATGATGGAAACCTAGGCAGTCAGCAAACTTGGAAAACTGTTCACTGTTAAATGGTGGACCATTATCTGTTGTGACCACTCGGGGTATACCAAACATGGAAAACACTTTGTCAAACACTGGGATAAATGTGTTAGCTGAAGTAGACCTTATTATCTCAACTATAGGGTAGCGTGAGTACTCGTCTATAATAACTAAGAGATACTCTCCCGTAGGGAGGGGGCCATAGAAATCCGCACTGATATTAAGCCAAGGGGCTTCTGGTAGATCTGACATTCTCACGGGCTCTGCCTGGGCTATGGGTGTGTTTGCTTGACATGCTAAACAGTTCTTTACAGTTTGTTCTGCTTTCTGATCGATGTCGGGGAACCATACCTTTGACCTGAGAAGTGTCTTTGTTTTAACAATGCCCTGATGTCCTTCATGGGCTAACTGTAACACTCTGTGTTCAAGGGATGCTGGGATGATGATCCTCGTGCCTCTGAGGACGATGTCGTTGCTGGGCAGCATGCTCAGCTCTTCGCTGACTCGGATGAATTTCTTCAGAGTAGCAGCATGCCGTGTGTTGTCGGTGATCCTGTGCCACGTGTTGTGTCTGATGTAGGAAGTGACCTCCTGTAATATCGGGACCTTGAGTGTTTCTTCTCTGATCTCGGCGAGGGTCATTGCTTTGGGTGTAGCATGGTGGGCGATGAAGTTGACATATTCTTCTGCTACCTTCCCTGCTCTTGTAGATTCTCCTGTTGGTGTCTTGATGGGGTGACGTGACATGTAGTCGGCGGGGTTCTCTGCGCCTTTCCGGTACTCCACGTGAAAGTTATAGGGCTGGAGTCTCAGTCCCCATCTCTCGATTCTCGCCGGTGGTTTTGATTTGGGGTTATTCCAGATCACTTCAAGGGCTTTGTGGTCTGTGACCAAGGTGAAGGGGTTTCCGTAGATATATAAGTGGAAATGTTCACAACTCCACACGATGGCCAGTGCTTCCCGTTCGGTCTGTGAGTAGCGTCTTTCCACGTCACTCAGAGCACGGCTGGCATATGCTATGGTGTGCCTCTCCCCTTTTCTGTCAGATTGATAAAGAATGGCGCCTAGGCCGACTGGGCTGGCGTCCACGATCAGCTCTGTGTCCTTAGCTGGATCGAAGTACGCCATGACTGTGTCACTGGTGAGGCTGTCTTTGATTGTCTGTAGCGCAGCAGCGTGCTCCGGGCCCCAGCTCCATTGTGTGTCTTTTTTGGTGAGCTTGCGTAGTGGAGCGGAGATGGTGGCAAAGTCTGGTATGAACCGTGCACAGTAGTTTGCCATGCCGAGTAGGCTTCTGACCTCTGTCGGGTCCTGTGGGTCGCTGGCTTGCTTGATGGGGGCAACCTTTTTGGGGTCAGCTGAGATTCCGTCTGCTGAAAAGATGAACCCGAAGAATTCGAGGCTGGATTTATCAAACTCACACTTTTTGCGATTGAGTGTGAGACCTCTCTCTTTCAGTCTCTGGAACACCGCTCTGAGGGTGTTGTCGTGCTCAGCCTGTGTCTTGCCGTGGATGATGATGTCGTCACTCAGGTTCTTGACACCGCTGATCCCTTGCAATGTCTGGCATATTGCATTCTGGAACACCTCCGCGGCAGACGATATTCAAAAGTTTAGGCGTTTGTATCGCCTCAGACCTTGCTGTGTGGTGAAGGTCGTGATGTATCTGCTGGCCGGATGGAGCTCCAACTGATGATATCTGGCAGTCAGGTCCAGCTTGGAGAAGACCGTTGCTCCGTTGAGCTCATGGATGACGTCGTCCATGGTGGGTGTGATGTGGCGTTCGCGCTGTATGGCGGTGTTGGCTTGTCTCATGCCGACGCAGATCCTCACTTTATCCGGGTCTTTTGTTTTGGGAGGCGTCACAATTGGGGAGACCCATGGCGTAGGGCCTGTGACTGTCTCTATGATGTCATCATTCTCGAGTTTCAGCAGTTCGTCTTCGACTTTTTTTTGGATGTGAAACGGCACCCGCCTGTGTGGCTGACAGGTAGGCTGCACGTCTTTGTTGATGTGTAGCTTGACTTGAAAATCTTTTAGTTTGCCTATTCCCTGGAAGAGCTCTGGATAACTGTCCACCAGCTCGTCTGCCACTGTTCGGCCACTTGTGGATGAGACGCTGTTGACTATTTTGATCAGGCCAAGCTCATCGGCCGTTTGGTAGCTTAACAGGGAGCAGCCATCACCCTCCAGCACGTAGAACACACCCTTAGTATTTTTGTTCCCTGCCTCTATATCACAGTTGAATGCTCCAGCTATGGGCAGTGGGTTGGTGCAGCCATAAGGATATATCTTTACACTGACTGTGGTGAGCTGCGGGCGTGGAGTCATTGTGTTGAAAACGGACTCACTGATAATATTCACTGCAGCTCCAGAGTCTATGAGTGCTGATATCTTGGTACCGTTGAGCTTGATGCATGTCTGTGGCTGCATATTGCCACTGTTGCTGTTTATTATAAACACATATTTCTCATCGCTGCTAGACAAGTTGTAGCCACCATTTTGCTCGGTGCTGGTCACATTGTACACTTTGCGTCTGTGTTGTTTACCTTTCTCTCTCTCTTCGTCTTTTGGCTCACGCCCTCTGGTTGGTTCTTGTTGCCTAGATCTGCATTGTCGAGCAAAGTGATTCATCCTACCGCATGCTTTGCAGTCCTTGCCCCGTGCTGGGCAGTCTCCTTCATGTGGATATTGTCCTCCACAGTTCCTGCAGTTATTGCTGGGCTTGCCTCTCCCAGAGTATTGGCTGGGCCGCCAATTCTGCTGGATCACATTCACTGATGCAGTATCTGTCTGTTCCATGCCCGCTGCTTGCTGCTCGGACAGTTCGAGTGACCTACCATGGTCGAGAAGGTCATCTAAGCCCTTGTCAGGCTCTCTCAGCGCGCGTCGACGCAGCCTGGTTGAAGTGCAGCTTTGAATCAGCTGAGCTTTGATCTCTTTGTCAGTGTCTGCAAACTCACAGTTCTTTGCAAGCATGCATAGTCTAGTGCAGTATGTGTCTAGATTTTCGCCTGGCAGTTGCACTGCCTTTCTGAACATTTAAACTTGATACTGAGTGTTCTTCTTGGGGGTGAAGTACGTTTCGAGCCTTGCCTTTACGTCCGCATATTTGTCTCCCTCATCTGCGAGCGTGTCGTAGATATCGCATGCACGCGCTCTCCTGCTAGGTGCAGCAGCAGTGCCTTTAGCCTAGCATCGCCGGTGATGTTGACCGCAGTAGTGTAGTTTTCAAACCTCTGCACCCATTTGGTCCAACACGGTCCCACCGAGCTTGGATCCGTTTCTGAGTCAAATGCATGGAGTGCAGGAGCGTGCGCGAGCGACATGACGAGTGCAGTGTGTAGCGTTGGCCACTCAGTCCTCGGAATGCTGGCTATGCTAACTGTGAAGCTAGCTAAACTCCCGCGGTTAGGAAACGCTTTATATTCCTCTTCTTTTCCGGACTTTATTGTTCCATATTTATCCTCGTCGCCAGTGTGATGTTGTAGGTTATCATATTGAAATGAGACGAACGGACAACTGTTTGCATGATGCACGTCTGACTCGTTCCAGTACTACGTCATGACCAACCAATATACGGCAGTGTCGCAAACACTACATCGGGCATCTTCGACAATTTGGCTATAGATTGTCTCATTACACGCTAAATAATACAATTATAGCCTAATTATATATATAGCCTATATATATATATATATAGGCAATATATATAATCAGGCAATATATATTGTGTCAGACGCCAGGGAGGGGTGGTGATTGAGGGGAGGTATGTGGCAGCATGCTGGCTCCACCCCCAAGCTTTACAGGGACTGCCTCCCTTAACGATGCAAGCCTGAGGTGCATTAGGCAGGAGTGCTTGGGGATAAAAGGGAGCATGCAACCACATGGAGGGGAGCCTACTATGGAGTGCCTCTGCGTGAGCCTCTGCGAACTGTGTGTGGCAAAAGAGTGCAGGAAACCTGAACATTGACGGATTATTTGTGTATCGACCGCTTTGTGTGAGATCCCTCCCGGTGACGACCCCTGGACTACGGACTACGGACTCTGGATTACCCTTTTCCCCACCCTGGTGACATTTATTCGTCTCTTTTGAATAAACCACCTTATTGAACTGCTTTCGGTGTGTGTGTATCATTTGACTTGGTGGCGTGGAAACCCCACACCCACTGGCCCGCTACAATATATATATATATAGCATTTGTGGTTTTGGCATAAACATAACTATGGTGCACTGTACTATCTGCGCACACCCTTTCTGAAGCCTCTCTCTCGCGCTCTCTCTCTCTGTCCCTCCCTCTCTCTCTCTTTCTCTGTCTCTCGTACCGTTTTGTGGAGCACGTTAATTGTCTGAAAACACTCCCATTCAGAATGCATTGGTTTACATTTCGTTCTGTGTAGCACGCAAAAAGTCGGACTATCGTGCTCTGGAACACGCTTCAATAGATTAACATTTGTGCGCATGAGCACGCAATCGCGTGATACCGGGTTGGCCCTTCACCACTTCGGAGGAGCTGGCTCTCGCCAATAACGAAGGTCGGCCGATGATGGTGGAAGGGGGGGATGTAATGAGTATGTATTCATGTATTGGCAATGGACTAAAATAATTGTCTTTATAATCAAATGTGAAATGATTGAGGGTAAAATATTATCATTTTTAGTTGAAGGTAGGCCTAACATTATTTTGGAGAAGCCGCCGACAATCAATCTCCAATCAGAGGTATATAACTATCAAAGCAAAGTATCACGTATTCTTCCAAATGTTTAATTTTTGGAAAGAATGTCTAGGTTTCCCTGATTCTTGCAGGAGACTCTGTCGCCCTGTGACTCCAGGGCGACTATGGAGGTGATTTTTTCTTAACAATTCTCACAGCTATAATAAGAAATTGTAGAAATACCTGTAAAATACCTAGGCCTAATTGTGTCACTGACATAGCGGTTATGTAAGGGATAATGGACAACACGGCACAAGGTTAATGTACGTTGAACGTGGGGCCACCTTTGAACTTCAAACACAGACACACTGCGCATCAGTAAGTGCACGGCTTCTTTGTGTAGCATTGCATTGCCTACATACGGTCCAACAAGGACGATCAAATAACGAATATCCTCTGATGAGAATCTGTATCTCTCATAAAGAATATCGTCAGACAATGCCAAGGGATCGGTTCTGTCCCGAAAAACCCTCTGTCTCCGGAGAGCCGCCTGTACGATAAGTGCGCCGACGTCCACGGGAACACCCACAAATGGTGAAGCCATTGTCGGAGGAGGGGCTAGGAAGCTGCGCACGCCGATTTAAGTGAAAAGATGCTCCCGACCAGGTTTGGTTGCGAGCATAAGTCACCATGGTGATACAGCGACGCTTAAAGAGATCGACTTTCGTGGCACAGCTAACCCAGGCTTTCAGCTCAACATACCTCGCTAACCCTCTAATCGAGCTTCGTAGTACAGGCCCCTGTTACGCGTGTGGTTCTTTTCCTGTGTCTCCCCTCTCGTTCTCTGTAGGTCTCACGCCATTGGCTGTTCCTCCACCATCGTCCAACCCCCTGTCCAATCTGGGAGCTGTCTGTTGGCCAATCAGTGTCATCAGGCCTTGATAACTTGCACCTGTTTGTCTCCATTGTAACACGCCATTGTCTGCCTGTGTGTTGGCTGTGTCATGCTGTTGCCTTTTGTTTTTGAGATGCCATAGGGGTTCAGGTGAATAGGTAAGATAACCTTGGGTTTACACTACCATCACGTAGTTTTACTCTGTTATCAAATCAGGTTAGAAGCGGGGCCACCCTCTGTATGTATTAGCTAGGTTGTATGTGTGCACTAGTTAGTTGTCACTTTATCTTGTTTTCTTTGATTTGGCTCCGCTTATAGTTCCCTACTCCCCTTGGCGGAACACTCGCCAAATAAATACACTTATGTACCTAGTTTGCTGTTGTGCCCTGATTTGTTGTTCTCCCAGTCAGTCTAACAGCAACATGTGTTAT
This sequence comes from Gadus macrocephalus, assembly GCF_031168955.1. NCBI lineage: Eukaryota > Metazoa > Chordata > Actinopteri > Gadiformes > Gadidae > Gadus > Gadus macrocephalus. The sequence goes on from NC_082399.1 coordinate 19,557,695, forward strand.
GGTTCCCCTACTCCCCCCCCCCTAGACGTAGCAAGCTAACATCCTGGAGCCGTAACACCATCCAAACATTCCCTGATCATGGCCTGCATTATCCTTTAACTCCTTTCTTAAACGTTTTAGGTTATCCATCGCGAGTGTGAATGATCCATCTGGAGCAGTATTATTTGGAATGAAGGTACAGCACGTTTCACCTATAAGAGCACAAACTCCTCCTTTTTCTGCTAAGAGCCAATCTAAGGCCTGTCTGTTCTGCCAAGCCACAGCGCTTGTGGCTGTCAGCTGTTCGCCCAAGGCGGATAATGCATCATCCGTGTAGTTGATAAACCTTTGTTAATTGTAAAAAATATAATTGATCCACTCCGCATTTTTTGCAATTTTGATTGCTGGCAGTAGTGCCCCAAATCCTGCTGCTATTTCACTTCGTGCCTTAAATTTATCGGGTATTCCTCTGGGTTGACCTATTTTATCAAGTCTTATGTTCTCGTCTGGTTCGTATGCTCTCTTCCGCCTGTTTAGGTTATTATTTTCCAAGTTACGGACAACATCATTTATTGATGGTAATATTGCAATCTCTGTAACCACTTGGATCTTTGCGCATCTTCCTCTCCACATTTCATCAAGTATGGGACGAAAAATGTTGTTACCGCAGAGCCAAAACTGATCTGCCACCACTCTGTCTTGGCTCACGAATGCTCCATCTCTCCACAACATCTCCATCTAGTTCTCTCTAGACTTCTGCTGAGAGCCTGGTAAAAGCTGAACATTTTTAATCACAGGTGGTTGATATGACAGTCGTTTCCCGTTTATATCGAATAGTGTGACATTCCAAATTATGTTACATTGTTCCTCTGGTATACTACCTACATCGCTGGCATTCTTGTTTCCTTCGTCGTTTTGATAACATTCTAATCCCTCTTCAATAGGAAAATTTGTTTGTTTTGGCCGTGTTACTTCGCCTATTTCCTTTGATAGAGTTATGTCAAATTCTTGGCATCTTTTCATAATTACGTTCCATGGCTCTCCGTCATATTTATCTTCAAGATATTTGTTATGGTGACTCGATCCTAACAGCAGAAAACATTTCATTGAACATATAACATACTTTTTCTGGTATGGGATACCTTCTGTTCGTGTTCTATTTAAATTGACCTCTAGATCATATTCCTGCTGTCTCCGTTCTTTTAAGCAAAATTCAAAATCATATTTAGTATTTACGACATACTGCATCCTGACGATTTTTGCTACACAAATAACAGTTATGTGCCTCTATTTGTTTTTCCAGTAAATTCGACCCATTTATACCACCTATTTTCTTTTGCTTGCCTGAACAACTGGTCTGTTGTTCTTACCCTAATGCGTCCACTGGGATCAGGTTTATATTGTTTTAGGGTCCTAGCTGTTGAGCATATATCCTCTCATACTTAATTTATACTCCCTGTTGTAATCCCATTTTTTTTCAGACTTTACTGTTAAACACCATTTCATTGGTGTAGGTTGAATATGTACTTCACACTGACTTTTCCTATGAGCTTGTTCATAATTCCGGTGGAAAGTTAATGCACATAATGGTTGGTTACCTGACATAACAATAAACACAAATTCATTAACTTGGTTTTGCGGTGGTATCTGACCATATAAGACTATTCTCTCTTCCTAGTTAACTATTCCTAAATGAGTTGGGGCCGGATTGTCCTGTGTTTCTCTCAGGCTTTCTTCAGTACCAGCCCCTGATTCCTGGCTCTTCCAGGTCTGTGTTGTCTCCATGGTTTCCTCCATTCTCGGGATCTGTCCTTGAGCCAGCGGAATCTGGCCCAACCCGTCGAGGATCAGGAACGGGCTCCCCATTTTCAGCATCATCATGTGGCTGTTGTTGGGGTAGCTGGTCAGCCCCAGGCGTGTCTGCATCTGGCTCCCCCTCACGCTCCTCCTCACGCTCATCCCTGGCTTTGGGTTGAGCGGCTTTTGTGCAGTGGTTTAGATGATACCAGGTGGCACTTCCTTCCACCTGGATGGCTGTTGGTGTTGCGTTGGTGACTTTGTATGGTCCTTTTCTCCTTGGCTCGTTCCACTTTCTCCTAAACACCCTCAGGTACACTTGGTCACCTGGCTCCACCCCTCTTGGTGTTTCCTCCTCCAACGCTGGAACTATGTGCTTCTTTCGCTGGAATTACAAACTTATGTACAGCAGTTAGTTGTTCAAACATATTTTCCTTAATTCTATTACTCTAATGCAGGGATGGGCAACTTTCATGATAAAGAGTGCCACATTTTTCATCATAACCATCGGAGGGCCACATGACTGCACACTTCAACTAAACGTGAGCTGAGAGAAGCTACACAATTTTGAATTTGGTAGATATGATTTCCTGTATTCTGGTGCATTTTGGGGATGGCCACTACCTAAAAAATCATCCAGAATCATAACCTATGTACGGTCTGTTAATTGAACTAACATACATTCATTTCATGTTTTCCATGCTCAAACAGCCACATGAATGGTCAGTATTTTTATCAGTGCAAAGGGCTCACATACATCATCATTCAATGAAGTAAAAAAACTGAAACAGTGGCCCAACATTAAGGCAAGGCAAGGCAAGGCAAGGCAACTTTATTTATATAGCACTTTTCATACACAAGGCAGACTCAAAGTGCTTCACATATAAACATTGTCATACAATAAAATAAAATAATAGGTAAGTAAAAGAAAAACATATTCCAAAAAAAAATAGAAGTTAAAGGTCCCATGACATGCTATTTTATGTATTCTTTAATATAGGTATTAGTGGGCAACTAACACAGTATTCAAAGACGTTCCCGAAATTCAGCCGTGGTGCAGAGTTACAGCCACTCCGAGCTAGTCGCACATTGAGCTTCCCCCAAATGCGCTGTTTTGGTGTCTGTAGCTATAATGCAAATGAGGAGGAGCGAGGCGGGTCAAGGAGGAGGGTGGGGGTGTGGCCCTGAGCAGCTTGCAGCCACTGTACCATGCGCTCTGTTTACAGTGGATGTATCGCAATGGCGAGGCGCACACAGCCTTTAGCCGTGTTCTGTAAATATTCTAGAACACACGGGAGTCCTGGAGCTCTATATCTAAATATTATCATATAGCCTACATAGATATCTATATCATATAATATATATTATAAGGGCCAAAAGCTGTGTGAGCCAATATTATGAATCTCAAACGACCGCGTTGGGTTCTCCGACGTTCCTGGTTCTTCAACGTCCTCATCAATGTGAAGTAGACTGAACCGCGACAAGGAGGAGAAAGGGATCGTTGCCGGGCAGCGCTTGGGCGCCTCCGCCTCCGGCGGTGGTCCCTCAACGGGTCTCAAGCTGGAGACATTCGCCGCCAATAATCCCTTTCTCCTCCATGTCGTGGTTCATGTTCTTGAGGGAGTCAAAGCCAAAGTTCCTTCCCCCCAATTCATTCTCAACCTTGGCTGAGATAACCACCAATATGAGTCTCGTTGTAGAAATACCAGAGACGAGAGTCCGACAGAACGGTTATCCAAATAACAAGGAAGTGTACAACACTTGCGTTACAGTCCTGGAGCTCTATATCTAAATAATATCATATAATACATGGAAATCTATATCATTTAATACATATTCTCACGGCCAAAAGCTGTGTGCGCCTCCAGACGATATAATGAATCACAAACGACTTTGTCGGGTTCTGCGACGTCTCTGGTTCTTCCACTTTCACATCAACCTGAAGTCGACTGAACCGCTGCCTGCTGCCGGCTGCCCGCTGCCGGCTGCCCGCTGCCGGGCGATGGTGCCTCGCGGCAACCAGCGGCATGACGCAGTTCATGTACTTCAGACAGTCAAAGCCAAAGTTCCTTTCCCCCAATTCCTTCTCAACCATGGCTGAGATAACCCCCAATACGAGTCTCGTTGTAGAAATACCAGAGACGAGAGTCCGACGTGTTATGCGCCATAACGCCAAAAGCAGAACGGTTATCCAAATAATAAGGAAGTGTACAACACTTGCGTTACAGTCCTGGAGCTCTATATCTAAATAATATCATATAATACATAGAAATCTATATCATTTAATACATATTATCACGGCCAAAATTTGTGTGCGCCTCCAGACGATATTATGAATCACAAACGACTGTCGGGTTCTGCGACGTCTCTGGTTCTTCCACTTTCACATCAACCTGAAGTCGACTGAACCGGGCGCTGCCGGCTGCCCGATGCCGGGCGATGGTGCCTCGCGGCAACCGGCGGCATGTCACCGTTCATGTACTTCAGCCAGTCAAAGTCAAAGTTCCTTTCCCCCAATTCCTTCTCAACCATGGCTCAGATAACCCCCACAACAGTCTCGTTGTGGAAATACAAGACACGTCAAAGAACCGACAAGAAACACTTGCGTTACAGTGTATTCACACACACACACACACACACACACGTGGCGCTCGCACGGTCGAGTCTCATTGGCGGGCCAACGTGTCTGGGCGGGCCAGGCAGAGTAAGGGGAGGAGCTGAGATTCCTGATGATCTCATGAATACAGACATTCCAAATCAGCGCACTTGAGCCACCGTTTTTTCAAAGGCGAGCAGAACAGCTAGTGCTCGTTTTACACCAAACGCAAGTTTTAGCCATTGGGGGACCATAGGCAGGCTAGGGGAACTCATATTTATGTTAGAAAACCTCATAAAGTGAGATTTTCATGTCATGGGACCTTTAACGCATTTTAGTATTAAAATAGAAAATAAAGGCAAAGTTAAAAAAGCTTTTTTAGAAAGTGCAATGTCTTTAAGATTTAGCAGAAAGCTATAGCAAACATAAAAGTCTTCAGTCTTGTTTTAAAGGTGCTCAGAGTTGGGGCAAGTCTTAAATCCTCTGGGAGTTTATTCCAGCTATTTGTTGCGTAGTAACTAAATCCTGCTTTCCCATGTTTTGTGTTTACTCTGGGGATAATTAACAGATTGGTCTCAGAGCTTCTTAGTGGTCTAAAAGGCTGATGTAGTGGAAGCATATCAGTTAAATATTTTGGGCCTTAACCATGTAGGGATTTATAGGTAAGCAACATGATTTTAAAATCAATTCTCTGACCTACAGTAAGCCAATGTAACGATTTCATAATTGGTGTAATATGATAAAATATTTTGGTCTTTGTTAGAACTCTAGCAGCAGCATTCTGAACAAGCTGAAGCTTCCTCAGTTTGTTTTGGGAGACCTGTAAGGAGACCATTGCAGTAATCAAGCTTACTAGTGATAAAGGCATGTACAAGTTTTTGTAAGTCTTCGGTGGCAACCCAGTCGCCAAGAAAAAACGTCAGTGGTGTACGTTTCCATGAACACTGGATACGTAGCATTTCAACGTAAGAAATAGCGTGTTATACCTACGGTATCCACGTGTGCCGCTGTGGAGGCGGGTTTCGGGGTTTGGGTTTCACGGCTTTCGCGGCAAATTGTGGACACGATTGTTTAGGGGGGGGGGGGGAGACTGTTGTTGACCGGGGAGGGGGGGGGGAGACACGTTTGTTGAGGGGGGACGACGACACACGATTGTAGGGGGGGACGGACACGTTAGCTGAAGGGGGGGGGGGGGGGACACGTTTGTTGAGGGGGGGGGAGAGACACGTTTGTAGGGGGGGGGCACGCTCGACAACGAGAGTTGGTTTTTATTGAACGCTCGACAACGAGAGTTGGTTTTTATTGAACGAGACTTCAACACGGAACAGCTGCGCGAAACGATGGTCACGTCACTCTCGGTGACGGTGTCGACAATAATGAACACACGAACAATGTTAATAGAACAACACACAACCACATAACATCCCGAACCCATTAACCCCACTTAATCCTAACAACAAAACAAGTTAACAAAAGCCCCATTTGTCAACTGAGAACCCCAATTCCCAGAATCCCCCGCGGCTCCGGAACACTGCGTAGCTTATATTAATCTTTATTATCTGAATGGGAAATGCAATATTTTAGGACAGATACACCATTAAACGCGTTTCTAATGACATTTCTAGCGAGAAATGTACATTTTCCTTACATAATCTTCAGTCAGTGAATGTGTATGATCTTTATTAATCTTTATTATCTGAATGGGAAATGCAATATTTTAGGATCGATTCACCGTTAAACGTGTTTCTAATAACATTTCTAGCGAGAAATATACTTTTTAATTGCATAATCTTCAGTCAGTGATTGTGTCTGATCTTTAGTTTTATAGTTATTAGGAGTTGATCGGCTCGCTCGCATGTTTCAACGACGTCAGGTTGCTTTCGCTAAACTAGCAGCTCACGTGCTTCCTGCGTTTGTGTTATTAAACTGTTACTTTATGTAACTTTTAATGATATCATCTTGTTAGAAACACGTATATCTGAGAGCCAACCCAGTCGCCAAAATCATACCTACGTTGACAGTGTACGTTTCGTGAACACTGGATTACGTCGCATTTCAACATAAAATAGCGTGTTATACACACACACACACACACGCACGCACATGCACAGACACACACACACAAGCACACACACGCACGCACGGACACACAGACACAGACACAGACACACACACACACACACACACACGCACACGCACACGCACACGCGCACACACGCACACAGTGCATTTCGCAACAAAAAAATATTCCCTCAAATATTATTACTTTCAAAACGTTGGCCAAAATGGCCAATAATATCTTTTTTTTTTGGGATGCTTCTAGGACATTTTGGGTGGATTTTGAACGGTATGTGGGGGGCACGTTTTTTGCAGGACCTGGCAACCCTGCGCTGTTGCCCGAGATCTGGATCCACCCCGGCGTGGTGCCGTCTCCATTTGACCTTTTGACCCCAGACTTCTGGGGGAATAGCTGAATCAATTCATTAGTCAATCAGAAGCATGTAAATATCTTTCCGGTGGCGTCAGAGGACGAACAAGGTGTCCTTCAACATCTACGCTTCCAGGCGATTGCAACGGTGCCACACATGAGCATATTCGAACATGTTTAATGGTAGTAATTAGCTGTCGAAATTGGAGGCCTTAATCAATACTGAGCAGCTATTGATTTGCTTCCCGATAAAGATTAGTCACAAATGACATGTTATTTAGCATCTACACGTTGAGCTGAGTCCAATGACACCAAGAACGACACTCTAGCTAATGGTAACATGTATTTTACATGGTACACCTAGGTCTAGGACATGATCTCGGTGTAGCAAGAGGCCGAGCTTGATCTCATTGGACTCAGCTTAACGTGTAGATGCTAATTAACATGTAATTTGTCAAAAATCTCCATCGGGAAGCAAATCTATAGCTGGTCATTATTGATAAAGGCCTCCAAAATCGACAGCTAATTACTACCCCGAAACATATTCAAATATGATCATGTGTGGCACTGTTGCAATCGTCTCGAAATGTAGATGTCAAAGGACACCTTGTTTGCTCTGTTGCACCACCGGGAAGATATTTTCATACTTCTAATGGATTGATTCATATTTTAAGGTTCTCGGAGTGAGACTTTAAGTGGCTGCAGCAGAAGTGTTGAGACGAAAGATGATATCAAGAGATTTATAGAATATTCCCATTCACATTATGATTCTTCGTCGTAACATCCGACCAAACATCCTCTACATTCACAGAGCGAAGATTATGAAAGTCCAGGCTCAGCAAGTGCTCCATCTCGTTGCACCTGCACCCAGCGGCTCGCTTGCAAGATTTTGGCCTGAAGTTCTTCCCAGACCAACACCCTAGCCATCCAACATGCATATCTGAGAATCAGGCCTCTCTTTAATAATGACAAAAAGTTATGAGAGAAACACACATTAACTTTTTGTTATCTCATAAGCGGCGTGGTGCCGGCTCCTTTTTGACCTTTTGACCCCCGACTTAAAAAACGTGGCCACAGGCCAGCTGTGTCTACACACCTTTAGCCACAAATGTACACCTCCATCCCACAAAAAATGGGGACTAGAAACTAACCTCTGTCTTATGTACATTTACTGTACTGTTGGAGATCACGCCCCTTTGCCGACCTTTTCGAGATAGCTAGGGATGCTAAAATGTTTACACACATTTCCCGGGGCCCCGTGTACGACATATCCGAGATTTGGAGTTCTAGCCCTTAGAGAAAAAAAGTTTTCCCAAATGGAGTGTCATTTGGACAAAGCCCCTCAGAAGTGTAGCCTGCAAGACCTAATGGTTCAGAATGTGGTGGAAAAACAGTTTTTGAGATAGGAAGGTCCTACCGCCCTGAAACTTGGCCCGGTCGGACCCCGAGGGCAGGAAGGGGGGGCCCTTCCTGCCCGAGACTTGGCCCGGTCAGACCCCGAGGGCAGGCCCCCCCTTCCTGCCCTCGGGGTCCGACCGGGCCAAGTTTCGGTGCGGGGGTCCCAGTTAGGCCCTAGAATATGGTATTCAAATTTCAGGGCGGTAGGACCTTCCTATCTCAAAAACTTCTTTTCCACCACATTCTGAACCATTAGGTCTCGCAGGCAACACTTCTGAAGGGGCTTTGTCCAAATGACAGTCCATTTGGGAAAACTTTTTTTCTCTATGGGCTAGAACTACAAATCTTGCATATGTCGTTCTCGGGGCCCCGGGAAATGTGTGTCAACATTTTAGCATCCCTAGCTATCTCGAAAAGGCTGGAAAAGGGGCGTGACCTCCAACAGTACAGTCAATGTACATAAGACAGAGGTTAGTTTCTAGGCCCCATTTTTTGCAGGATGGAGGTCTACATTTGTGGCTTAATGTGTGTAGACACCGCTGGCCTGTGGCCACGTCTTTGAAGTCTGGGGTCAAAAGGTCAAAAGGAGCCGGCACCACGCCGCTTATGAGATAACAAAAAGTGAATCTGTATTTCTCTCATTACATTTTGTCATTATTGAAGAGAGGCCTGATTCTCAGATATGCATATTGGACTGTTAGGGTATAGGTCTGGGAAGAACTTCAGGCCAAAATCTTGCAAGCGAGCCGCTGGGTGCAGGTGCAACGAGATGGAGCACTTGCTGAGCCTGGACTTTCATAATTTTCGCTCTGTGAATGTAAAGGATGTTTGGTCGGGTGTTACGACGAAGAATCATAATGTGAATGGGAATATTCTATAAATCTCTAGATATCATCTTTCGTCTCAACACTTCTGCTGCAGCCACTTAAAGTCTCACTCCGAGAACCTTAAAATATGAATCAATCCATTAGAAGTATGAAAATATCTTCCCGGTGGTGCAACAGAGCAAACAAGGTGTCCTTTGACATCTACGTTTCGAGACGATTGCAACAGTGCCAAACATTATCATATTTGAATATGTTTCGGGGTAGTAATTAGCTGTCGATTTTGGAGGCCTTTATCAATAATGACCAGCTATAGATTTGCTTCCCGATGGAGATTTTTGACAAATTACATGTTAATTAGCATCTACACGTTAAGCTGAGTCCAATGAGATCAAGCTCGGCCTCTTGCTACACCGAGATCATGTCCTAGACCTAGGTGTACCATGTAAAATACATGTTACCATTAGCTAGAGTGTCGTTCTTGGTGTCATTGGACTCAGCTCAACGTGTAGATGCTAAATAACATGTCATTTGTGACAAATCTTGATCGGGAAGCAAATCAATAGCTGCTCAGTATTGATTAAGGCCTCCAATTTCGACAGCTAATTACTACCATTAAACATGTTCGAATATGCTCATGTGTGGCACCGTTGCAATCGCCTGGAAGTGTAGATGTTGAAGGACACCTTGTTCGTCCTCTAACGCCACCGGAAAGATATTTACATGCTTCTGATTGACTAATGAATTTATTCAGCTATTCCCCCAGAAGTCTGGGGTCAAAAGGTCAAAAGGAGACGGCACCACGCCGGGGTGGATCCAGATCTCGGGCAACAGCGCAGGGTTGCCAGGTCCTGCAAAAAACGTGCCCCCCACATACCGTTCAAAATCCACCCAAAATGTCCTAGAAGCATCCCAAAAAAAAAAGATATTATTGGCCATTTTGGCCAACGTTTTGAAACTAATAATATTTGAGGGAATATTTTTTTGTTGTTTTAGCAGCGAAATGCACCGTGTGCGTGTGCTTGTGTGTGTGTGTGTGTGTGTGTGTGTGTGTGTGTGTGTCTGTGTGTGTGTGTCTGTGTCTGTGTGTGTGTGTGTGTGTGTGTGTGTGTGTCTGTGTCTGTGTGTGTGTGTGCTTGTGTGTGCTTGTGTGTGTCTGTGCATGTGCGTGCGTGCGTGTGTGTGTGTGTGTGTATAACACGCTATTTTATGTTGAAATGCGACGTAATCCAGTGTTCACGAAACGTACACTGTCAACGTAGGCATGATTTTGGCGACTGGGTTGCCTCTCAGATATACGTGTTTCTAACAAGATGATATCATTAAAAGTTACATAAAGTAACAGTTTAATAACACAAACGCAGGAAGCACGTGAGCTGCTAGTTTAGCGAAAGCAACCTGACGTCGTTGAAACATGCGAGCGAGCCGATCAACTCCTAATAACTATAAAACTAAAGATCAGACACAATCACTGACTGAAGATTATGCAATTAAAAAGTATATCTCTCGCTAGAAATGTTATTAGAAACACGTTTAACGGTGAATCGGTCCTAAAATATTGCATTTCCCATTCAGATAATAAAGATTAATAAAGATCATACACATTCACTGACTGAAGATTATGTAAGGAAAATGTACATTTCTCGCTAGAAATGTCATTAGAAACGCGTTTAATGGTGTATCTGTCCTAAAATATTGCATTTCCCATTCAGATAATAAAGATTAATATAAGCTACGCGGTGTTCCGGAGCCGCGGGGGATTCTGGGAATTGGGGTTCTCAGTTGACAAATGGGGCTTTTGTTAACTTGTTTTGTTGTTAGGATTAAGTGGGGTTAATGGGTTCGGGATGTTATGTGGTTGTGTGTTGTTCTATTAACATTGTTCGTGTGTTCATTATTGTCGACACCGTCACCGAGAGTGACGTGACCATCGTTTCGCGCAGCTGTTCCGTGTTGAAGTCTCGTTCAATAAAAACCAACTCTCGTTGTCGAGCGTTCAATAAAAACCAACTCTCGTTGTCGAGCGTTTTGTCCCCCCCCCCTCAACAAACGTGTCGTCCCCCCCCCCCTTCAACTAACGTGTGTCCCCCCCCCCCCCCCCCCCCTACAATCGTGTGTCGTCCTCCCCCCTCAACAAACGTGTCTCCCCCCCCCCCCCCCTCCCCTAAACAATCGTGTCCACAATTTGCCGCGAATGCCGTGAAACCCAAACCCCGAAACCCGCCTCCACAGCGGCACACGTGGATACCGTAGGTATAACATGCTATTTTTTACGTTGAAATGCTACGTATCCAGTGTTCATGGAAACGTACACCACTGACGTTTTTTCTTGGCGACTGGGTTGTCGGTGGACATGAGCCCTTTAAGTCTTGCTAAATTTTTAAGGTGATAATATGCCGATTTTGTAACTGATTTGATGTGACTGTCAAATATAAATCTGAATCCATGATAACCCCTAGATTTCTGGCTTTGATTGAGGTTTTCAGGGACAGAGAGTGAAGGTGTTGGGTTACTTTAAGCCTTTCCGTTTTAGAACCAAATACAATTATCTCTGTAAATACCATTCCTTCACTTGCTCAATACACTGGCACAGCAGATCTATGGGCCAATAGTCATTTGGTGATGGCGATACATAGATTTGCGTGTCATCAGCATAGCAATGATGGTCAATATTGTTATTTTGCATGATTTGCCCTAGTGGGAGCATGTAGATGTTGAATAAAGAGCGCAAAGGGATATCTTCGATCAAGTCACTTGCTAATTTAAACATGGATGCTAATGCATGCAATTCTGTTGCGTATCCGAAAGAAGTTCCTTTTAGTCGACGATCCAATTCAGATAAATTGGCAATAAAACAATCTGGACCTCCAAGAACAAAATTAATAGAAAAGCGGTCGCACGTCGACATTCTGTACCAGAAGCTCCAGAAGAAGAACATTGATGCAGTCTTCATCAAAAGGGCCCTCGAGAGCTTCACAAGCAGTGTGCAGACCATTAGGTAAGATAACATTTCTATTTACATTTACATTTAGGGCATTTAGCAGACTCTTTTATCCAAAGCGACTTACAATAAGTACATTTGTCATAAGAAGTGCAACAATATATCGCTGTCGGTACAGTAAGGATGTTCATAGAACTAAGTGCAAGTACAACAATCGCAAGGCTAACCAATTCCCTGTGTTACAGCAATGATAGCAGCTACTGCAGTTGCTACACAGTTAAGTACTATAATACAATACAACACAATACAATACAATGATGCTACACAACATTGCTACACAGTTAAGTACTATAATTCAATACAACACAATACAATGTACAATGGTGGCCGGTAGGGGGAGGGTGGCTATGCAGAGTCGAGGTGGACTCTGAACAGGTGAGTCTTGAGCCTTTTTCGGAAGATAGTGAGCGACTCTGCGGTCCTGAGAACGGCAGGGAGCTCATTCTACCACTGAGGTCCCAAAACCGAGAAAAGTTGTGACTTTGTTGATCGACCTTTGCTAGCTCTTAGCGATGGCGGTACCAGACGTCCAGCTGAGGTAGTTGAGCGGAGGGATCGAGCTGGGGTGTGTGGCTTTATCAATGCTTGGAGGTAGGCAGGGGCAGTTCCATCGACTGCCTTGTATGCCAGTACCATCGTTTTAAATTTGATGCGAGCTACTACAGGGAGCCAGTGGAGGTCGCGGAAGAGGGGAGTCACATGGGAGAACTTCGGTAGGTTGAACACCAGGCGTGCTGCCGAATTCTGGATGCGCTGCAAGGGTTTAATCGCAGAGGCAGGAAGTCCAGCCGGGAGTGAGTTGCAGTAGTCGAGGCGGGAGATGACCAGTGATTGGACTAGAAGCTGAGCTGCTTCCCTTTTGAGGAAGGGCCGGATTCTGCGGATGTTGTAAAGTGCAAAACTGCAGGATCGGGCCACCGCAGTGATGTTTGCGGTGCCGCATATCTGATTGTCCAATACCACACCGAGATTTCTGGCAGTAGGAGAAGGAGATACAGTGATGTTCTCAACGGTGACCAGTAAGTCCATGTGTGGGCTATCTTTCCCTGGGATTAGGAGGAGCTCGGTTTTGTTGAGGTTAAGCCTCAGGTGATGGGCAGTTGTCCAGGTGCCGACGTCCGCCAGACAATCCGTTATGCGTGTTGCAATCAGGGCATTATCAGATGAGGGGATAGAGAGAAAAAGCTCAGTGTCGTCAGCATAGCAGTGAAAGGAAAAGCCGTGTGATGTAATTACAGTGCCCAGAGATCTGGTATAGAGGGAGAACAGAAGAGGCCACAGTACAGAGCCTTAAGGGACACAAGTTTCAAGCGTGCAAGATTTGGACAAGGAGCCATTTTATGTTACTTGATAGGTGCGGTTCGTCAGGTAGGATGTGAACCAGGAAAGAGCAGATTCAGCAATGCCAAGTTCAGGAAGAGTGGCAAGGAGGATCTGGTGGTTCACCGTGTCAAATGCTGCGGACAGGTCGAGGAGAATGAGAACCGAAGAGAGGGACGAGGCTCTGGCAGCACTGAGGGACTCAGTCACCGCGAGGAGAGCTGTCTCAGTGGAGTGTGCCTTCTTGAAGCCTGACTGGTGAGGGTCAAGTTTGATGAGAGATAGGAGGACAGTTGTTTAGCAATGGCACGTTCCAGTGTTTTAGAGAGGAATGAAAGAAGAGATACCGGTCTGTAGTTCTGGATGTCTGTGGTATTAAGAGTTGGTTTTTTGAGGAGAGGCTTTATTCTGGCAGTCTTGAAAGATGCTGGAACAATGCCTGAGGTGAGAGAGGAGTTGATAAGTGAGGTGTGAAATGGCAGGATGTCGCTTGAGACATCCTGGAGGAGAGAGGAGGGGATAGGGTCAAGGGCGCAGGTAGTGGCATGGTTATATGTTATTATTCTGTTGACCTCGTCAGAGTTGAGAGGGATAAATTGGGTAAAGACAGAGGAGGGGATGGAAGGAGGGAGGATGGAGGCAGGGATAAAAGAGGAGCTTATGTCCTTTACTTTCTGGGTAAAGTAGGTAACAAAGTCATCAGCACAATAGATAAAAAACAGGGTTTAACACTATTATGCATTCCTGCCCATTTTAAGTGGGTATGCTGACATCTTTTTACTGGATAAAGTGTGAACATGTGCATCACGTAGACTACAGTACTGTACACAGCCTAACAAACACATTATTGGTTTGTTTGCATTCAGAGACCCTGACCAGCTGCAAGAGCCATCAGGAACCGACAGACCAAGGACGGCTTTGACAGAAGCGGCGAGGCAGAGGCTGTCTGAAGAGGTCTGCGACACCATCTTGGCTCACAACAAAGCGAGGTTCTCTTTCACTGGCCACCTTGTGAGTGCTACCTTAGTACAAGTAAAATATTTTTGAAAGGTACTGCCATTCATTTCCTGCTGATGGTCTGAATGCCACTGTGAAGGCATATCCCACGCTGAACAAGGCAAAGCTCAAGACGGAACTGTCTCTGATCTATGAGAATCCTGAATCAAGGCTTGCTGTGGTGCACTGGCACTGTACCAGGTTATCATGAGCTACAACCTCCAGTAGACATTCTCTGAGACTGTGAGTTTGTTGAACATTCTCATAACTACTCCTATGACAAGAGCTGAAGCTGAGAGATGTTGAGATGTTTCTCAACTTTGAAAAGAATTAAGACATTCCTGCGAAATTCAGTGGGCCAGGAACGTCTGAATGCACTGGCCATGGAGAGGGAACTAGTCCTCAACATGCGTGATTTCAATGAGAAAGTCATTGACTGCTTTGCTGCACTGAAAGAGAGACCAGAGAAGTAATGTAGTCTCTCTCTCTCTCTCTCTCTCTCTCTCTCTCTCTCTCTCTCTCTCTCTCTCTCTCTCTCTCTCTCTCTCTCTCTCTCTCTCTCTCTCTCTCTCTCTCTCTCTCTCTCTCTCTCTGTCCCCCCCCCCTTCCCTCAAAAGGTCAAAAGGAGCCGGCACCACGCCGCTTATGAGATAACAAAAAGTTAATGTGTATTTCTCTCCTAACTTTTTGTCATTATCAAACAGAGGCCTGATTCTCAGATATGCATGTTGGATGGCTAGGGTATAGGTCTGGGAAGAACTTCAGGCCAAAATCTTGCAAGCGAGCCGCTGGGTGAGGTGCAACGAGATGGAGCACTTGCTGAGTCATTTCCTGTAGGGCTGGAGCCAAAGGTTGAAGCGTATGCATCCTTTGAGACCCCCTTTGATAAATAAGAGACCCCAAGGTACAGCTTACTTAAAGGTTCTCGACTCAGTCACCTATTGCATCTCTTCCTTTAGGGCTTCGGCCTCCTAATTGATCATTGTAGTATAATTTAATGCCCTCTTTCATATATATGATACCTCCACTACTGGGACGTGGCAACAAAAATCCAAATCCATCTGGGGAGGGGGGGGGGGGTGCTTGTGGACAGTAGGGTAGTACACTAGACATAAATAGGAAGCAAACTCAGGAGAAGGAATGACCTCTCACAAATATTTATTTAATAAATTGTTTCAGATAACCCTGTCAGGTTAAATCAATGGTTATAGAAGAAGTCTAAACTGCAGAAAATAAAAACATCCAAGCTGCCTTTTAAGGATACCTTGGAATATCTGTCTATTTTTTAACCATCGGTTAAACCAACTATTTTACGACAAAAACAAGACAATTGACGGCAGCTCCTTTGCCGCGTGGTTTTTAGAGCCATGTAAGGATTAGGGGGGGCGGTCGATAGCAACCACCATAGCAACCATGACGGTCAAGTGACTGGATGCAGCCCCATTGAAAAAAATAGAATACCACCCTACACACTCAGGAGATTAATGATATTTAAATTATTATGACCATGAAGTCTTTATTTGCATGGGTTTACATTTCGTTCTGTGTAGCATGGAAAAATCGGAGAAACACTCCCATTCAGAATGCATTGGTTTACATTTCGTTCTTTGGAGCACGGTTATTTTTATTTATTTATTTATTTTCAGTTTTTGAGGAGGTGCTTCAACGATGCAAATGTTTCTGCAATAATCCAAAATCCAATGGCAAAAGCCGTTGGCTTTTTGTCGAGGGAATCCAGGGCGACGCTCACTTCCGGGTTGGCCAACATACGTCATCCCTCCACCACTCTACTGTAAAAACACATGTTCAAGTTGAATGAGAATAGTAAAAATAATAATAATAATTCTTCCATAGTATTTATTTAAGGGGGGGGAGGGGGATACAAGTCTTTTGGCCATTCGTAGTGTTGATCAGCAGAGAAATAATTTGTCCGCAAAGACAGTGACGTCGCTTAGCAACGGAAGACGCTGGGGTAGACAAGTCACCGAACAACTACCCATGCAAGTGAACGGAGCGTTCCACGGCATTGAGAAGACCCGTGTAGTAAAGGCCTATAATATTTCTGTTTATGACATAGATTTCTCCTCAGATTAGGCCAACCAATGATAAAATTAAAATAAAAACGCTCGATCAAAGGCCCGGCCCGAGTATAGTGGTGGGAAATATCGGCCCCACCCGGCCCGCGTCGGGCTCGGGCTCGGGCAGAGAATCTAAACACTGACTGGAACTACTTAGCAGGGGTCTGTAGGCCTATATCAGGAGTTAATGCACGCCCTGCAGCCAATCAGAATACGAGTATTCCCCCAGACCGTGGTCTAAACAATATTATTCACGAGTTATAATCAACCCCTACACATCAATATTAATGATAACCCATTAAATACGGTATGATTTCTAGATGCCATGGCAACGTCCGCTCGCGACACTGGACTTGCGAGGCATCGACGCGGACGTTCATTCACATAGCCAAAAACAAGAGAATAGATGGCGAGATAAAATAAGCATCAAGACATACAATTCTAAAAAGAACAGATGAAGCAGCTACCCTTTTTTCCTTCGCGGTTTGCCTACAGAGCAGCGCACCTGCATATAATATATCCGTGTATTGTCACAATTTCTCAGTATCAAAGGTGAAAGTAGAAACGGGTGGCCAAAAGCTGTCATTTGTTAGTTATCACAGACAATTTTCAACAATGAATGATCTGTACGGAGCTCCATAAGGTACATTAGGGAGAACGCTCCCGGACAGAACCTTAGTTTGGAAGTCGTGCTTAGTGACACGACAAATATCCTACTTCCAATTGAAATACAACATTTAGAAAATAGGCCTACGTGTCCCTGATCACGTTTCAATCGATTAAATAACGTGACAGTGTCACGTATTATCGTGAGACCAGGTTCGAGCGTGTGCATGGGTTGAATTGCGTGTGTCTCATGCCGAATGCATGAGACTTGAGAGCCCAGTACTTACGTGAAACAAACCAGCACCGCAAACGTTCCCTCCCGCTTGAGATGACGTCTTTCTTTATAGGTTCATGGGTCTGATGCGCCGATTTCCCATGCTGATATTTCCGGAGATTCTCGGGCATCTTTGACAATTTGGCTATAGATTGTCTCATTACGCGCTAAATAATAGAATTATATCCTAATTATATATATAGCCTATATATATATATATATATATAGGCAATATATATATATATATATATATATATATATATATATATTGACGTGTGTCCCGATAGGACTCACTATATTGGTGAGTAGCCGTTCCAGAATCACTCCAGAATCATGCTGTGACACCATGCTTTCAACAAGATCACCATATATATTGTGTATCTCATATCTTATGATAAAGAAAATTGGTTTCTTTATAACTTTTTGTGTATCTCTTATGATAAAGTAAATTAATTGCTTTATAACTTATTGTGTATCAAATATATCCTAAGATAAGGTAAATTGATTACCTTATAACTTCTTTGATGCTTGCATATGTTTTATGATAAGGTAAATTGATTACCTTATAACTTCTTTGATGCTTACACATGCTTTATGATAAGGTAAATTGATTACCTTATAACTTCCTTAATGCTTACGTATATTTTATGATAAGGTAAATTGTTTACCTTATAACTTCTTCAATGCTAACATATATTTTAGGATAAAGAAAATTGGTTTCTTTATAACTGCTTGTGTGAAAGTAAATTGCTTACTTTAGATTTTCTTATGTGTCAAGATTATGTGCCTTAAAATGTCTTACCATAGGGCTAACTTGTTACATTATATACACTTTTATGTAGTAAATTGAATGCTTAAACATGTCTCCTCGTGGAGAAACATTGGAGGAATACAAAGAACATGTGTCCCTTTAGACCCCATGATGTACGAACACAACTTCAAGCTCCTTGTGTTGCCCCTCGGGCAAAATAAGGGAAACTCTGGAACGTTTATCAAAGGATCTTTTGTTATCAGGAGAGTAAAACAGGGAAATCTGCAGAGAAAGCTTGTTCGTTAGTCAGCTCGCTCGTTCTTTTTGGTTCTTCTGCTGCTGGTGTGTGGTGCCGTGTGTTCTCTGCTCTGCTCTTGCTCTTCTGCTTCCAAAAAACAGCGGCCTTCATAGCAATAGATTTTCATCTTAGGGACTGACACCGTAACGCTCGGTTCAGACTCTATTTTCTTTTTAGTTTAGATTTAGAAATCATCTGAGAGTACGTTGGTAACTCAGTTTTAGAACTCCAGCCTCAAGAGCCTCTTGAGAGAACGTTGGTACTTTTAATAGAAATCTTCTTTAGCACTAGCTTAGTCTCAAGCGTGATTAACTCAACAAAGGCAACTCTCGGGGTCGTGCGGTGTACTGGGGCACGAGAGTTGTGTCAGCGTTAAAACCTGGGCTCCACTTGGGAAACGTTGTTAAAAACCATTAGTTCTAGAAACCCAGCCTTGGGATCCACCCGAGATTAACGTTGGTACTTAGACTTAGAAACCCAGCCTTGGGATCCACCCGAGATTAACGTTGGTACTTAGATTTATGCCGCTTTTCCACTGCATGGTACCAGCTCGACACGACTCGACACGACTCGACTCAGCTCGCATTTTTTGCGTTTCCACCGCGGTACCATGGTATCTGGTACCTGAAGTGGCTGCTTTTTCTAGTACCTACTCGCTCTAGGTTCCAAGCGAGCTGAGCCGATGCTAAAAGGTGACGTCGGCAGACGGCCGGCGACTGATTGGCCAGAGAGTGTGACGAAGTCACGAGAGCGACATGGCAACCATGCTGGTAACATCCATAGCAGCGCCGCAGCCAACATGTTCCACTTCTCCAACTTCTTCAACATGCCAGCTAATAATAGTAATGCGATCGATGTCCTCCATTGTTGTTATGTGGGTTCTGTCCATGTGTGGGTTGCGTATGTGTTGTTTGCGTCGCGTACACAAATACGTCACGGCCCTTTCGCGCAGCCGACCCCGCCCACGTCCAGGAGGTACTATTTGCGGTGGAAAAGCACCCGTGCTGCTACCGTGTCGAGTCGTGTCGTGTCGAGTCGTGTCGAGTCGAGCTACATGTGCGGTGGAAAAGCGGCATTAGAGACCCAACCTTGGGATCCACCCGAGATAAACGTTGGTACCTACTTTTAATAGGCCACTTTTCATCTATATTCTTCTTCTTTTACTGTCTTTTCTTTTCAAATCTATACTCGGTTGTAAAAGTTATTGTGTTTATTGGACCTAAAAATAAATCTACCTGACTACATTTGTAGTAGGTTAACTCAATCGTTCGAGTCCTTTTCCCTGTCGACTCCTCGACACAGGCAAAGCCGAACGACGCGCTCTCCCAGCTGATCCCCTCACGGTGAGTGGCGCATTGTACAGGCAATGGTTGATTGTGACTGACGTGTATAGGGGGTGACAAGGCAAAAAAGATACATCATCATTTCGTATTAACTATTATTATTATTTCGAGAGACTTTGGTCCCGCTAAACGGACGGGTCTGAATTTGTATTAAAGTAAACTGTTGTGAAGGGACTTAACAGAGTGACCTGGGTCGGACCGGATTACGACTGAGCCGAGCCGGACCGAGCGCCTCCGTGAAACCGACGATTCACGGAAACAAGCGGGCTCGACCTGGGTTGGTCCCAGGGAGCGTGCGTGCGACACCCAGACTCACACACACAAAACACACCCCTGCGGAGCAGTGTGTGTGTGTGTGTGTGTCGTACGCGACCATTCCCAATAAATCACCGCGAGTGCGGTGCCCGAACACTCGACATGGCGCCCAACGTGGGGCTGTGACTAGTCAAGCGAACTAGGCAGTCCAGTGCTCGAACCGCACACCTAAAATAAAAAAGACTGTAACTAATCTACGAACTAGGCAGTCTTGGTTTTTTAATTTTCGATCATTGATATTAATAAACTATTGTTGCATTGTGTTTGGTTGTGGTTATTGATGATTGCAATCCTGTTGCGATGGTAAATTGATAGTTGTTTTTTCCCCATATTTGCGTCTTGTGAGGCTGTGACTAGACAACGGACTAGGCAGTCTTGGTTTTGAACTGTGAGAAGATTGATTGAGGTTCATTGGCATTGATAGCTATGATTGTTGTGTGTGGTTGAAATTATTGATTATTGGTTGGCAATGGTCGATGGTTTTTGATTATATTACAATTATCAAGTTTTGGTTATTTCTGCTTGTTAGCGTGCCTAATACATTATTGGGGTTAAAGGTACCATCTCACCTAAAAATAAAGTAGTCTAATGAGATCGGTATTTGTGCTAAAAGTAACGTTACACCTTAATTTTAATTCTATTCGATTTGGTTTTCAAGTTAAACGGGTCAGACTGGTCTAAAAAGCCAGGCCGTTTTGACTTCAGAATTAAACAGAGGCCCGACTGGTCAGGAAAACCAGGCGGCCCTATCTAAATAGACTTAAAGGATAAATTAAGTTAGCCCCATAAAATAAAATAAAAAATAAAATAAAAATAAATAAAATAATTTTATTAAAGGTACCATCTCACCTAAAAATAAAATAGTCTGATAAGATAGGTAATTGTGCTAAGAGTAACGTTCCACTTTAATTTTATTTTTATTCGATTTAATTTTCAAGTTAAGCGGGTCCGACTGGTCTAAAAAGCCAGGCCGTTTTTGTCTTAGAAAATTGATCGGAGCCTACTGGTCTAAAAAGCCAGGGCCGTCTCTGTCTTCGAAATTGAACGGGTCCTACTGGTCTAAAAAGCCAGGCCGTTTTTGTCTTCGAATATAGAACGGCGCCTACTGGTCTAAAAAACCAGGGCCGTCTCTGTCTTCGAAATTGAACGGGTCCTACTGGTCTAAAAAGCCAGGCCGTTTTTGTCTTCGAATATAGAACGGCGCCTACTGGTCTAAAAAGCCAGGGCCGTCTCTGTCTTCGAAATTGAACGGGTCCTACTGGTCTAAAAAGCCAGGCCGTTTTTGTCTTCGAATATAGAACGGCGCCTACTGGTCTAAAAAGCCAGGGCCGTCTCTGTCTTCGAAATTGAACGGGTCCTACTGGTCTAAAAAGCCAGGCCGTTTTTGTCTTCGAATATAGAACGGCGCCTACTGGTCTAAAAAACCAGGGCCGTCTCTGTCCTCGAAATTCAACGGGTCCTACTGGTCTAAAAAGCCAGGCCGTTTTTGTCTTCGATAATAGAACGGCGCCTACTGGCCTAAAAAACCAGGTAATCTTCTATATTATGTTAGGAGGCCTGACTGGTCCGAAAAAACCAGACAGCCTTACCTGAATAATCTTCTATATTATGTTAGGAGGCCTGACTGGTCCGAAAAAACCAGACAGCCTTACCTGAATAATCTTCTATATTATGTTAGGAGGCCTGACTGGTCCGAGAAAACCAGACAGCCTTACCTGAATAATCTTCTATATTATGTTAGGAGGCCTGACTGGTCCGAAAAAACCAGACAGCCTTACCTGAATAATCTTCTATATTATGTTAGGAGGCCTGACTGGTCCGAGAAAACCAGACAGCCTTACCTGAATAATCTTCTATATTATGTTAGGAGGCCTGACTGGTCCGAAAAAGCCAGACAGCCTTACCTGAATAATCTTCTATATTATGTTAGGAGGCCTGACTGGTCCGAAAAAACCAGACAGCCTTACCTAAATAATCGTTACGGACACAATAGGCTAGCCACCTAAAAGATATTAAAGCAGGTTAGTAAAGGAGTTATTTCTTTCTAAGGTAATATTCCACCTTAGCGCGCAGGTCTCTAACGGAGTTACACTTCATAGAAATAACATTCCACCTGGTAAAAAAAAGGGGGTTTTCCTCCCCCCTTATGGTGAATACAGCAGGTGGCTAAAAGGAGTTATATTTGTTGAGAGTGATATTCCACCTAGTTGTATAGGTTGGTAAAGGAGTCATTTCTTAATAGAGCTTGTTTCCCACTTGTTATAGAGGGTTTTTCCCCTGGTCCCCCTCCCCCCTTTTGTGGATTAACGCAGGTTGGCAAAATAAGTTATAAGCTAATTTTCCACCTGCTAGAAAGGGTTTCTAGCCCCGCCCACCCCCCCCCCCCTTTTTTGTGGATTAAAGCAGGTAGGCGAATAAGTTATTTGTTGAGGTTGACGTTCCACCTTGTCGTAAGGTTGGTAACGGTGTTATTCTTAATAGAGCTAGTTTTCCACCTAGTAGAAAGGGTTTCCCCTCCCCCTTCATAGTAAATAGAGCAGGTTGGCTAAAATAAGTTGTATTTATTAAGGGTGATATTCCACCTAGTTGTATAGGTTGGCAACGGAGTCATTTTTAATAGAGCTGAATTTCCACCTGGCCAAGGGAGTCTCCCCCCCCCTTGGTTTATGAAGGTATTAAAAAAGGCATCTTTTGTCATGGAGTAATTTGGTTCGTGATAAAAGCTTTGTCTGCCTAGGAAAAAGTTTTTTCCCCTCTTCCCCCCCCCTTATAGTATAGTACAGGTGTGGCAGAGGAGCTTTATTTGGCGAGGGTGATATCCCACCTAGTTATATAGGTTGGTAAAGGGGTCATTCTCTGATATAGCATACTTTCGACCTGGTAATAAAAGGTTACCCCTCCCCCTATTAATAAAAAGGTTGCTAAAGGATTTATTTTTTTCATGGAGTAATTTGGTTTGTGATAAGAAATAACATTCTACCTTGTAATAAAAGGGTTGGCCCCCTAAAGTATTGAAGCAGGTGGCTAAAGGAGCTATATTTGGCGAGGGTGATATCCCACCTAGTTATATAGGTTGGTAAAGGGGTCATTCTCTGATATAGCTAATTTCCACCTGGTAATAAAAGGTTTGCCCCTTCCCTAGTTAGATAAAGCAGGTTGGCAACAGAGTTATTTCTCGTCATGGAGTAATTTGATTTGTGATAAGAAATAATATTCCACCTGGTAAAACGGGTTAACCCCCGGAGCGTAAGTAAGATTAAGTATAGTTAGTCTGATAAGAGAGTAATCCTAATCAAAGATGAAATTTCATTAATAAAGGGGCAACCTGAGTTAAATAAATAAAAGTCCACTTAGAAGTTTCAATAAGAGATAGTAAAATAAGTTATCTTATCTGAAAACAAAATCCCACCTAAATATAGATTAGGTTAAAAAAAAAGGAGGTAACCTGAGTTAAAAGTAAAAATTCCCCCTAAAAGTTGCGATATTAAAAATAAAATAAATAAAAATAAAACATGAGCAGAACGGCTGCCTCGGAGATAGGGGAGCGAGATGTCGAGATAGATACCCTGGAGGACGGGGAGATCTCGGAAAGATATGAAGAGCCTCAGGGAGGACCTGGACATGGAGGACCATGGAGAGGACTAACGCCACACGCCCTTTCCCCGGTCCCTCCTCGAAGAAACTCCCAAGTGATAGAGATACCTGGGTCCGTGGTACCAGGGCCATGGGCGCCCTCAGATTTCATAAGAGGACCATGGCAGGAGGGACAGGTGACCATATACCAGGGCGACCTGTGGAGCTGTCCTCTGCCCCGAGGACCCGGAGAAAAGGTTTACATGTTGAATCCCACCAATCCAAATCTAGCTCATGATTCGGGTGCCGCTCGAGCACTGAGGGATAGATTCCCCACGCTAACGGATAGATTTACTCAGGATCAAAGGCTAAATAACCGGCTACCATTCCACACCCCATCAGCCCACCTACAAACAAACAAGGAGCATGGACTGGTGGGAATAGTGCATTGCTGCTACCTCCCCAGGCAGGGGCACCAGACGGTCAAAGACCAACAGGTGGTGCTGGAGGAAGTGATGAACCTAGGAATACAGACGGTACTCGATATGGGAGAACCCCCCCCAATCAGGATTGTCCTGCCAGTGTTTGGAGGTGGTGGTTTCCAATATGAAACACATGCGTTTACCTTGGCCTTCCATAGACTGATCTGGGATAACCCCACCATTCGCTTCACTTTGGTGACCCACTCGGTAGAAGAGTATGAAGAATTGACGGAACAATTGACAGATCGAGTAACTCTCGACCAACCCCGGAATAAAGGGACCCCCCAAGCCGAATTAATCTACGGACCACAAAGAGGAGAGCCAACACGACCGGGGGCTCCACCGGCCCAGGGGACCCAGGGTTTTGACCAATACAGGCCCCCCGCATATAACTATGGGGGTTCGGAACTGGTGGGGCCACACCATCCGGCATTCTGGGTCAACAAGGAAGGGGACTATGCTCCAGTACAATATCTAGCACCAATGGACATGGCCACCCCAGATCTAAATCCGGCTCCAATATTGGTTAGGCAAATCCCAGTTAGGGGACTGATCAACCCTAACCATGGAAGAGACCCCATGCACAGTCAGGTGCAGAGGACTCATGACCTATACCCGGTACCAGACTATCGGTATCCCGAACCCCGCCGGCAACAAAGAGAAGAGAATCACACACTCCCATCTCATAAACACCCAGAATGGTCCCACAGATCCCTGAAGGCACAAAAGGAGGAACCCCCTACCCGGAATCAAAATTCCGCCAAGGAACAATCAAAGTCAACGGGCAGACAAAGACCACAACCACCTTTCTTAGAAGAAGAAAGGTATGAAGAAGAAAGGTATGAAGAAGAGAGTGAAGGAGAGGGGGAATACGAAATGTATAACCCACCGAGAGGAAGGAGGCAGGGAGTGCCAGGATACAGGTGTAGGGATATAGACCCTGACAAATACCTGTGTGTTAATGAAAAAAATTGTATGAATAAAATAGCAGCGAAGATTGATAATACTAATAATGAATGTAAAAATGAAGTATTGAGTGAAATTGCGGTGATAGAACGGAGTGAACTTTTATTATTAGCAATTATGGAAATGACTTGCGGTCATAGAAATCAATTAATCTGGAAAAAAAAATGTATATGCGAACATGATGTATCTGCCTTGCCCTCCCTCTCTCACGATCAGCCTCACCATGTTGTATGTTGCTCTGCTGTAAACCCGGGGGGACTGGGAGGAGCCTATCAATTTCGCTCCCGCTTTAATGGGAGGATGATGGGAACTAGTTCCACATTTTTTAGTTGAAAGCGGATCGCGAAACAATAACTCTTGGACACACCTAAACCCTGTTTTTCAGATGGCAGGGGCGAGCGGATCACACGGCACCACCACCAAGTGGTCAGAGAACCCCCTTTATGAGGGCCACATTCAGAGTTTAGAGAACTAAACTTCAACAGATACACATGTGACACCAGGAACATGTGTGAAGTGCAACACCAAATGTTTTCTCCCTGTATGGACAGGGTTGAAGAAAGATAAAAAAAAAAAAAAAATACAGCAAGGATGTAGCCAACATGCAAGCCCCAGAGGGGGTTAACGGCTATGTACACGGAGCAAAAGGTTCCCCAAGAGGAACCACATGAACCTGCTGGGGGTCACTGCAGCTCCACATTGGTGGAGCTGCCCTGACAACAGCAGGTGACGTCACACAAAGCATAATATACACCATAGGAGGATGGATTTGGCCCCTAATAAAGACCCTATTGATATGGTGTGGTTATGGCTTGCTGGGCCTTTTGTGCTTAGGGGTCATATACTATATGATCAAAATAGGCCTTGGGCAACTTGTAAAAAATGTCTGCAGCAAACGATCAACTCATGTTAAGAAGAATGAGAGGCCTGATGCGTAAAGTAGGACGGCCTATACCACATGATTTTATCCTAACAAACAGTCCAACACATATAAACTCACAAGAGACAAAAATCAAGCTGCAGCCAAGACCTTCAGATTCTACCTTCACTCCACACCGAGCCTAGACAGAAGCAACACTTGAGCAGCCCTGAAATCCTGATAGAATATGGCAAGCAATATGACCTCGGTACCAGTGGAGGGAGCAAACAATTGCACCCCGGGAGAATCCGAGATCACTGGCTTAACCCAGGTAATATTTCGAAACATATTCTACAGAAACATGTGTGCTATAGTTATGTACTCTATCCTGGCCTGCTTCCATCTCTTAAAAGAAGGGAGGTTAATGGGAGGAGCATTAGCATTTCTATACCTACTTAAAGCTTATGCAGCTTTTTATTATACTGGAACAATCATTCCATCCTACAATATTATATTCCTATATCAAATGTACCTACCAGTTAAGCTAAGGGGATGGACTTGTGTGAATTTTCTCATGTATGTTGTCTCCGTACTAGGACATGCCATAGAATATTTAGGAGGGGAGAACAAGACACTCATTAATCTAGGAGTGGCTGTAAGCCTGGTTATCATCTACCTCACGTACTTAGACCAGCTCAATAGAAACTCCCAAGGCAGTCTACGGAAACAATGTGAGAAAATAGCTAGTCAGGTAGCAATAATGACCACAGCCTGTGTACTAAGTACGGTTGTTGAAATAGATCCAGCATGGGCTGTAATCTGTTATACTAATTATGTAGCGGGACGGGTGAAGAGTAACTAACACCTAGGGTCAGTGTCAAGAAGACTCTGACCAAAAGACTCCTTTTCCCCTTCCCCGTACTAAAAATCTGTCAACTAATCACTGGCCTAACCCAGCCCATACAGCCAGATGGACCCCCGGGAACCCCCAGACCAGAGACAGGAGGAGTGACTGAAAACAATAGCGGACCAGCTAGAGCTACGGCAGAAACGGAGGTGGCCGGTATAGTAGACAGCATGTCCAATGTTGTAATCACTCATTCCTTCGAAGAATGGCCCACATTAGGCAGAACAAGCTATCCAACCCGAAAAAGAAAATCTAAAACACCTTTAAAAATCTCGGATGACACCCCACGTGAAGTGGGATATATAGGAAGCGCGTTAGCGGTAGAAATGCAAGAAGTAATCGACCAGGTGATGGAAGATCACCATAACAACCCAATTCAAATTAACCCTGACGCGGACACCTCAGACCCCTTTTTCTTAGAATCGTTTATTCAAGGAATAGGCGACCTCACTGGGGACAATAGAGAGTTGCCTCAGGGGGAACAGGATAACTCAGACGGGGAGATTACGGAAGCCCCTTCAGACGAAAGGAGGGTAACGTTTAACTTAGAGACTGAAAGCTCCTCGCCTAGTGACAATGACTGTCATTATCCTAATGACAGTCATTTTCCTAACCCTAACCCATATACTAAATATCGATGCGACCCAGGGGACAGAATAGTAGTAGATGGTAAAACCAAGAGAGCCAGGGTGTTGTCTTCACTTTCTTCTCCCGTTTATGACCAAAGGAATCCCCCAGCTAACCAAGGGCTAGCACCCAGAGAAGTAATGATCTATCAATGTCCCGGGAATACCCCCAGGGGCCACAGACTAGATGGGTGGTTCTTAAACCGGGCGTCACAAGCTCCTCGCTCAAGAAGGGAGCCTTATGACCTAACAAGGGGACGGGGCGACAACCAGATGGGACTCAGACAGCCTAGAGAGATGAGCAGCCAGAGATTTCTCTCTCCCGCATCTAACACTCATGCCCAAGGAGGACCAAACTTCAGGACTCGGGCGGTACCAAGAGACACAACTCCAATGCGGTCCCCACCCCTGATGGGCGTTGGGGCCCTCATACGGGGCCACACTGGGTCCCTCTCTGCTCAACGACCAGAATACTCCCAACATACTCGGGGGGAAGGCTCCCACCTTCCCTCTGAGGTGGTTTTCCGGGAACAAGGAGCAGGCAAGAACCAGCTGTTCCAGCTCAAGGAGGGAAAGTGGTTCAAGACGAACAACTACAATTTGAAGGACCCAGAGTGGACCTTCGACAACATTTACAGTCTCCGGCTGGGACCCCGAGGATGGCCCCAGCTAAGTGAGGTCTACCAACACATCTGGCCCCTCAACTCCATCAGAGAAGCGGACCACCTGATGCCGTACTCCACTCTTGTCGCCTCCGCCCCCGAGGAAACCAGGAGATATTCTAACCCGAGCATCATACGCCTGGCCCGAAAGCTGTTTTTTTCATCTCCCCACAAAAAAGAAGTTCTGTATCCTGGAAAGCAGCAATGGACGACACATCATCTACCTTGAACAACCCCAAACCCCTTACATCTGGGATTGGGCTCCAACTTCGGATGAAGTTGGACCCCCCAGGCCTTGGCGCAGATAAACAGAGAACTGGGGCCCCCACAATGACAACACCCACACACTAGTACACATACACTCACGCATACACAAGTACACATATGCACATATACTGATACGGCATAGGTGCATGGGAGGATGACGTGTGTCCCGATAGGACTCACTATATTGGTGCACCTAGCCGTTCCAGAATCACTCCAGAATCATGCTGTGACACCATGCTTTCAACAAGATCACCATATATATTGTGTATCTCATATCTTATGATAAAGAAAATTGGTTTCTTTATAACTTTTTGTGTATCTCTTATGATAAAGTAAATTAATTGCTTTATAACTTATTGTGTATCAAATATATCCTAAGATAAGGTAAATTGATTACCTTATAACTTCTTTGATGCTTGCATATGTTTTATGATAAGGTAAATTGATTACCTTATAACTTCTTTGATGCTTACACATGCTTTATGATAAGGTAAATTGATTACCTTATAACTTCCTTAATGCTTACGTATATTTTATGATAAGGTAAATTGTTTACCTTATAACTTCTTCAATGCTAACATATATTTTAGGATAAAGAAAATTGGTTTCTTTATAACTGCTTGTGTGAAAGTAAATTGCTTACTTTAGATTTTCTTATGTGTCAAGATTATGTGCCTTAAAATGTCTTACCATAGGGCTAACTTGTTACATTATATACACTTTTATGTAGTAAATTGAATGCTTAAACATGTCTCCTCGTGGAGAAACATTGGAGGAATACAAAGAACATGTGTCCCTTTAGACCCCATGATGTACGAACACAACTTCAAGCTCCTTGTGTTGCCCCTCGGGCAAAATAAGGGAAACTCTGGAACGTTTATCAAAGGATCTTTTGTTATCAGGAGAGTAAAACAGGGAAATCTGCAGAGAAAGCTTGTTCGTTAGTCAGCTCGCTCGTTCTTTTTGGTTCTTCTGCTGCTGGTGTGTGGTGCCGTGTGTTCTCTGCTCTGCTCTTGCTCTTCTGCTTCCAAAAAACAGCGGCCTTCATAGCAATAGATTTTCATCTTAGGGACTCTGACACCGTAACGCTCGGTTCAGACTCTATTTTCTTTTTAGTTTAGATTTAGAAATCCAACCACGGACTTCATCTGAGAGTACGTTGGTAACTCAGTTTTAGAACTCCAGCCTCAAGAGCCTCTTGAGAGAACGTTGGTACTTTTAATAGAAATCTTCTTTAGCACTAGCTTAGTCTCAAGCGTGATTAACTCAACAAAGGCAACTCTCGGGGTCGTGCGGTGTACTGGGGCACGAGAGTTGTGTCAGCGTTAAAACCTGGGCTCCACTTGGGAAACGTTGTTAAAAACCATTAGTTCTAGAAACCCAGCCTTGGGATCCACCCGAGATTAACGTTGGTACCAGGGATGGACTGGCCCAAAAATTTGGCCCGGGACTTTGGGATGGAGAGGCCTTTTATGAGACCGCAGGAATAGCGCGCGTAGAATTTTGCCCCGGTGTAAAATAATAAAAATGAGTCCTTATCCGTGGATATGTGCATTGCAACTGCATGTCAATGTTGGGATGTGCATGTGTTTAGAATATTGTGAAGATCACTGGGAAATATTTTATAAGCAATCTTGTCAATGTACAAAATATTAGAAATTGCATGTGCCTAGAAAGGTAAATCAAGGCTGAAAATGATCTAAATAGTGCAAGATAGAATTATTTTAGTGGAAAAAAATTGTCATTGACACATACACAGGGTTTGGGAGATGGGGGCGGGCCGGGGTTTGTTGTCCGTTGCTGTGGTTACCGGTGTTGAAGTGTTCCAATGGTTTATTAGCGGTGGTATCTAATAAATCGCTCTCTAATCAATACTTCATTCACTGCCTCTTCCGTGGGCATTACAATATTATGAATAGTTCTCCGACGTCTCTGGTAGGGCCTACTTCCATAATTAGTTTAAGTCATTATTATATTGCCAAACATGCTCGCTAGTGCACCTGTCATAGCTATGCTGCTGTGTCCTGTTTCCGCCTCACCATTGGTCTCGCTGACAGGGGCGTCGCCGTCAACCTTGGCTTTTCCACGGAAATGGTCGGTTAATTTAGCACATTTGGCTGCGTCTTGCTCTAACACTTTTTTCCTTTTCAACCTCAACTTCTGAGTGCCACCCAATTCATTTTCCTCTCCACCACCTTTTTGACATTTTCGTATTTCGGTGTAACTTCAGTGAGATCAACGAGAAGTAAGTGACCCGGCCGTGTGTCAGGCTGAGCCAATCAGAAATGACAGACCGCGGAGCAGTCCAAGTTGGGAGGGCCCGTTCGGCCGCTCGCTTTGGCCGCTCGCTTTTCCCCCATACACTGTGGGGGTGCTCCCCCCTCTAAATTGACAGTAATACATCGGCCCAGTTTCACCGTCAGGCAAGAGCTCCGTTTCGCGCTGTAAGCAAATATCCGGCCGCAGGCCGTCCCAAATCATGGCTTACTTAACTTTTTCATATTTTTTTTACATCTTTTACAACAAAAAATATAATATAAATATGTAATAAAAAAAAAAAAAATAATAATAATAATAAAAAAAATCAAAAAGAATTACGGCCGGCCGGCTCGGCCTGAAATCGACCGGCCGTTCGGGAAATCTCCCGAACCTCCCGATGGCCAGTCCGCCCCTGGTTGGTACTTAAGGTACGGCCACACCAAACGCGTCACCTGCGTACCACGCGTATAAAATCGGCAATTTTTCCATAGGGAAGCATTGGTGTACGCGCGTATGAGGTGCGTACGCGCGTATATATACGCGCGCACATATACGCGCGTACATATACGCGCGTACATGTACGCGCGCACATATACGCGCGTACATATACGCGCGTACATGTACGCGAGGAGTTCAAAAAATTGAACTTTTTATGCTCATACGCGCCGCAATAGCCAATCAGCGTTGAGCTTGACCCGACGTCACTGGCAGAGAGTAGTGAGCTTGGACAGAAGCATACGGCCGACATCTTTCTTTATTCTGTGTGGAAATAGTAACATAGTTACGCCATTAAATGCTTTTATGGAAACATTTCTAGCGAGAAATGTGCATTTTACTTTCATAATGTTCGCTCGGTGAATGTGAAGGATGTTTGGTTTGATAGTTATGACGAAGAGGGAACGCTCCGTTCACTTGCATGGACAGAGTCTCTGGTTACTAAAGCAACCTCAACGTCTTGGCGGACTATATATCTGCTGATCAACACTACGAATGCTGGAAACACACCAGACACACCATGTGAAGTTATTTAACCCGATTATTGTTATTTATATCCGAGATTACTTAATCTAACCCGATCTAAACTCTATCACCCAAACACGGCGACGTTTGGGTTTCCTACCTCGGACTCCAGAGCAGCCATGTCCATGGCAGCCACGGCCGGCAACTTTCTTTATTCTGAGTGGAAATAGTAACATAGTTACGCCATTAAATGCGTTTATGGAAACATTTCTAGCGAGAAATGTGCATTTTACTCTCATAATGTTCGCTCGGTGAATGTGAAGGATGTTTGGTTTGATAGTTATGACGAAGAGTGAACGCTCCGTTCACTTGCATGGACAGAGTCTCTGAATGCTAAGCAACCTCAACGTCTTGGCGGACTATTTCTCTGCTGATCAACACTACGAATGCTGGAAACACACCAGACACACCATGTGAAGTTATTTAACCCGATTATTGTTATTTATATCCGAGATTATTTAATCTAACCCGATCCAAGCTCTATCATCCATCCAAACACGGCGGCGTTTGGGTTTCCTTCCTCGGACTCCTTAATCCTCGGACTCCTTAAATGGTCAGATACGCGCGTATCTGACCATTTTTGACACAAAATGGTCAAGCAACATTTTCGCTGCGTTACGCACGTACATGGTACGCGAGGTACGCGCTTGGTGTGTTCGCACCTTTAGACTTAGAAACCCAGCCTTGGGATCCACCCGAGATTAACGTTGGTACTTAGATTTAGAGACCCAACCTTGGGATCCACCCGAGATAAACGTTGGTACCTACTTTTAATAGGCCACTTTTCATCTATTCTTCTTCTTTTACTGTCTTTTCTTTTCAAATCTATACTCGGTTGTAAAAGTTATTGTGTTTATTGGACCTAAAAATAAATCTACCTGACTACATTTGTAGTAGGTTAACTCAATCGTTCGAGTCCTTTTCCCTGTCGACTCCTCGACACAGGCAAAGCCGAACGACGCGCTCTCCCAGCTGATCCCCTCACGGTGAGTGGCGCATTGTACAGGCAATGGTTGATTGTGACTGACGTGTATAGGGGGTGACAAGGCAAAAAAGATACATCATCATTTCGTATAAACTATTATTATTATTTCGAGAGACTTTGGTCCCGCTAAACGGACGGGTCTGAATTTGTATTAAAGTAAACTGTTGTGAAGGGACTTAACAGAGTGACCTGGGTCGGACCGGATTACGACTGAGCCGAGCCGGACCGAGCGCCTCCGTGAAACCGACGATTCACGGAAACAAGCGGGCTCGACCTGGGTTGGTCCCGGGGAGCGTGCGTGCGACACCCAGACTCACACACACAAAACACACCCCTGCGGAGCAGTGTGTGTGTGTGTGTGTGTGTGTGTGTGTGTGTGTGTGTGTGTGTGTGTGTGTGTGTGTGTGTGTGTGTGTGTGTGTGTGTGTGTGTGTGTGTGTGTTGTACGCGACCATTCCCAATAAATCACCGCGAGTGCGGTGCCCGAACACTCGACAATATATATATATATATATATATAATGAAGAAGTCCTTCAGAATGAACGTTTTAGATGAAACAGACCTCGCGTTGAGCAATGCCAGTTTAACCATGAGGTGTTCCGGGGTTTTTGGACATTGGGCGTTTTCAAATGGGCGAATGTTGTGGAAATTCACTCCACCGCCTCGGACCTTCATTCTTGGAGAAGCCGGGCTGACGGTCATCGGAGTCCGGAAGGGAGAGATGAGGAGGTGGCAGGAGTATCTCAGGTTCCACGATCGTCATGCCAGGTGAAAGTCAGTGCACCCAGAACAGGAAGGCCGACAGTGCCAT
This sequence comes from Gadus macrocephalus, assembly GCF_031168955.1. Taxonomy (NCBI): domain Eukaryota; kingdom Metazoa; phylum Chordata; class Actinopteri; order Gadiformes; family Gadidae; genus Gadus; species Gadus macrocephalus. Next base: position 19,591,116 of record NC_082399.1, read on the forward strand.
GGGCACGCAGGGATAACACCAGCCTCACTCCTAATCCTCACCTGAATGCCGCTGCGTTTGCCTCTCCCCCTGTTGCGTCAGACTAGGTCTGCAGCGGTTTGTTTTGAATTCGCAGGGAAAATGCAGGTGTGTGCGTCTGTGGGTGCAGGTGTGTGTGTGTGTGTGTGTGTGTGTGGGTGTCGCGTCAGACTAGGTCTGCAGCGGTTTGTTTAAATTCACAGGAAAAATGCACGGGAGAAAAATTAAAAACAGAAATTAAAAAAAATAGAAAAAGTAGGTGGTGTGTTAGCCGCGGTAAATGGGAAGAGAAGCGCGAGTCAACTAATGAGCGTCAGCTGTCCGCTGTTCGACTGATTTGGTTGTGCTGCATTCAGCTCACAGGTGCTTATTTATCTGGTTGGCGTTATTTATTTAGTTGGCGTTACGGAAACGTAACGCTGAAAATTGGAGAGGCTGCCGGTAAGCGCATGTCTCGTTTGACTTGATTTGTGGCGTATACGGTCGGCATGTTTGGAGCTTGGCGTTTGCACCATTGTAGTGTTTTTAATGTTGGTTAAAAACGGGACGAAAGCTTAATGGCCTGCGCGCATTGCATCTGAGACTTTGGTCCCAGCGAAATGGCTGTAACTCTTTTAACCACGCATCTCCAGTTGGGCACGGGCACTTCATATTTCATAGTGGGGCTGCTCATGTTCAATCTAATATATACTCACTTTGCACAGGATTATAGCATATTTGCACATTTCATCCATGTATTTGCATTTTGCACATTTATTGCATTTTGCACATTTATTCAAGTGACAACTAACTACTGCTCTGTGTATCTTCATGTCTGTTTATCTTAGGTTTTTACCTAAGGACTAAGGGCTAACCATTGCAACCCTATGGACTTGTGCTCTATATTCTAAATAAAAAAATAGGAAAGACCAAAAACGGGAACAACTGTTGTCTGTCCAGTCCTTGTGTGAAACCCAGTGCCTTCAGAACTCCTTCAGTGTCACATCCTTTTCGAGTTGGGGAAAAACACAGTGCTTAAAACCAACCAAACAAAACTGAAAACTCACCAAAAACCAAAACAAAACCGTACAACTTGACACCCCCTGCGTCGCTTCTTGCGACGAGAGATGCAACAAGGTAGCCAGCGAACGTATTCTGCACCAGGGTAGATAAACGCCGGGTGACATCTGTCGGAAGAGCCAAGGCATCCGCTGTTATGGATCTCCAATGACCCTCGAATATGCAGGAGCATTTGGCGATCATATGTCTGTAAGGCGTCGGAACAATGCCACAGGAACAGCAGAGAAAACACACACAGGTAAAAAAGCGATCTAACGGGTAGGAGCTGGACAGGTAAGAGCTGACGGCAGGCCGACAAACGCACTGGCGCCATCTTGCTCTTCCTATGTGTAGAAGTTCAGAAGAAACAAACATTTACACCCAGATGCACATACCTACTCACAGGGGACTACAGCTGAAAAATAGCCTTTTGGCAAATTCTGCCATTTTTAACCCATGTATTATCATGTGTTTTATTAATTTGCACTGTCCCCTTCTTAAATAAACTGAATTTAATTGAATCGCCAACTTAAACATAAACACACACACACACAAACACAACCATGCAGATGCAAGCACACTGACACACACAGGCACACACAAACACAAATATTACACACATATTTACACATGGACTGATTAACAAAAACACGCACACGCATGCGCACATACGAACATGCACAGAATTTCCCATATTCACGCATTACAGCCTCCAAAATCCTCCCAGACACAAATGCTGTGACCCTGCTGTGTGTGCAGTGAGCAGTCCGTGCAAGGAGGGCGTCTGCAGCCACCTGTGCCTCCTGCGCCCAGGGGGCTACACCTGCGCCTGCCCCGAGGGCACCGGCTTCATCACAAGCAGCCCTACCGATCCCTGAGCCTGGGGAGGAGGATGTGTTTGAGACATGACCAACCGATCCTTGACACTGGGGAGAAGGATGTGTTTAAGACACTGTTACGTGGCTCAGACGTAACAAAGAAACTTGGCAGGAGACAGCGCGACAATCCACGTTTCTTGTTTCAATTGCGTGAAAAGCATGAATCAAACTGATCTTGGCAATCATCGAGCAAAACACAAATCAAATCTCCCGCAGGGTCTCTCGGAGGCCAGGCCCACTTTTATCCGGTTCATGGGGACAAGCCCAGTACGCGGGCACACCCCCATCCTGGAATATGCGGGACCAGGGGCACGTTTCCTGAAAGCATCGTTAGGCTAAGTAGATCGTGAAGTGCGTCGTACGAGCGTCGTACAGTTTTCACACTGTTTCCCGAAAGCATCGTTGATAACGAACGTCGTGAAAACGCTCGTAGCTAACAAGGACTCCAGGGGTACTTGTAGGATGCATCGTTAGCCTACTATAGCCTCAGTGGCGTCACCAGCACCACCATGTATTGGATGCGATTTATTAAAACACATCCAATACCACGGAATGCCCAGCTTGAGCAATTTCGCAACCAAAAACAGTGGTTATGGCCAATATATTACTCATAGACTGTTAGATTTAAACAGCAAAGATAGAGACATATTAGAAGTCAACAACAACATAATTTATTGCAGCAATTTAAAATTCAAGAAATACATGCGCAGCCGAAATGTACAGAGCAAATGACACGTCACAAGGCATATAATAAAATCAAATGATTCCATTGCTTTTGTGTGGGAGGTCGCTTTCGAGCTGCACTTGCTGTCTCCCTCGGATTTTAATTCTACCATCGTTGTTCAAATATCCTCATATTGATCAATGACAGAAGACATAGAATACTAGACATGCATCATGCTGAGACCAGCGGGTGCTGGAGAATTTCTGCAGGCGTTTCTTGTTGCGGATGTATTATGCATTGTAGGCGCTTCGGCGAGGCTGTCATGAAGTTCACTATTCATTGGACCCTGTCTAGACAGTACCGAACATCCCTGACCATAGTAAATCGCGTTTGTAGTCTACACTCAGACGTGAACTCATTATTGCATGCGGGTGTCTTCATTCATAAAAAAAATTAAAACATTCTGGAGTATGCAATAATACAAATTATTCGAAAGAGGTCAGAGACTCTGTGCACAGCCTCGCCTTCCCCAGTGAACCAAGAAAGCCTGCGCCGTGACGAATGGGGGATTTGATCCCTCGGTTTTACACAGGAAACTTAAGATAAGAAGGTGAAATCGCCGGGCGTGCCAAACTGCGACCGAACCGGCTCGGCAGTGTAAAAAGACCTATAGCCAGGGTTCGAGTTAAGTGGAAGCCAGTGGGAGCTGAGCTCCCATAGAGAGTGATCTGTCTCTCATGAAAGCAGTAAACTCAAATATCTGTGGGGGTCTCTGAAAATACAACAGCATAATATTGTAATTACAAATAAAGCTATTTTCCCTTCCGCATACAGAGTAATATTGACGTTAAACCGTTAAGTAAGGGATAATAGAACGCCGGTCATTATCGGGAAAATAAGCCCAGACAGGGCGAACCAGACACCGACGCGAAACGGTGTCTTGGGGGCCCACCCCCATCCTGGGGGTGTGCCTCGACCTAAAGGGGCTTATTTTTGATAATGAGCGGCTACTTGCCAAACGAAAAAATAACTTCACAAGGTGTCTTTTACAATTATTTGTTACCATTCGTAGTGTTGATCAGCAGAGAAATAGTTAGCCAAAGACGTTGACGTCGCTTAGCAACCGAAGACGCTGGCGTTGTTGTGAAGGGCCCATGCAAGTGAACGGAGCGTCCCACGGCATTGAGAAGAAGAGCCGTCATAATAGCCCATATTTACGTCCTATATCCCCCCCCCCCCCCCCCTCAACAACTTTTAGAGACCCCCACAGAGATGGAATCATAACTCGAACCCTGCCTATCTCTCTAGGTCGTCCTCAGACAAGCCCTCCATCGTTGCTTCCAGTCATCCCGATTCTCCATACATCTGGCCAGTTCATTGGTACTTAGCGCTCCTGCATCCCTCTTGAGTACATCCACGTATGTTAGTGTAGGACGTCCTCGAGACCGATGCCCATGGGTTGGTACCCATAGCACCAATTTGCTGGCTGGCAGCTCTTGGTGTCTTTGGCAGTGTCCCGCCAGTCTCATTCTCCTGGCAGCTACTTTCTCACTCACCCTTGGTATTTCTTCATACAGGATCCTGTTGGTAACATGTGTACTCTTGCTGATGTTAAGTACTGCACGCAGCATTCTGGTGTAGCACCCGTCTAAAGACTTTTGCAAGGTTGGGTTCAGGGACCAGCATTCAATGCCGTAGAGGAGAACAGACTCTACCGTTGCATAGAAGAAGCTGAGTTTGATTTGACGGGGGAGGTTGTGGGGGAGTTCCATACACAGGTCATGCCGTTCAGGGCCCTCCATGCGAGTGCCTCCCTCATCTTTAGGTCCTGCTCGGTTGAGTTGACCCATGAGCCCAGATACTTGAAGTCCTCGACTTCCTTCGGCACGGTGCCACCAGTTGTTGTCAGCGGTTGATGCTTCGGTGAGATGTTGTAGGTGATGACCTCTGTAGCCTACTTCATCCTGCCCAACAATATGGGCAGGATCTAGACCAAGCTCTCCTAATCGGGTCAGCAATAGCCGCGTGTCAATGCCTAGCCTCTGCGTTTGAATGATAATGAATGAGTGGAACGTTTCATTTTTAATGTCTACAAATATTGTAGACTAGAGAGCCAATCAATGAAACCTTATGCGGAATCAGATAAAGTTGGCTCTTTGCTGCGCAAAGTATGTTTCAGAAATCAGCACATTACGATAAATGTAGTTGTCACACAAGCTATTTAGGATTTTGGTAATATGGAATTATTTCAGGGGGGGAAATTCCTTGAGAAAATGTATGCACAGTACGTTCAGGATTACGACTGATAGCATGTGTCGGCCTAGGCCTAATCAATTGTGTTCCAATATCTTTAGCATTCATATTATTTTTTATCATATTATTTTTAGCATTCATATTACCTCTGCGGTTGGCCTTGATGGGGAGATATTTGAACACTTTTTAACCCCATTTTCCTGCGACATTCCTGCTTCTCCCCCTGCGTCATAGCCCGTTTCAGCACCGTGTCAGTGGACAGGTACAATCCTACGAACGTCGTGAGTGCAGCGAATGCGTGTTCATGTTAAGAGGAGTTTCGGGAAACGCTCCAAAGAAATGTATGATGTTTCGCAAGATCCATCGTGAGAATGATCACGAAGATCCATCGTTATCGGGAAACTGGGCCCTGGCCTTATCGGTCGCCTCTTTGATCTTTTCCCTTTCCCATGGGTTTTAATTATGTGATTCTCTGCGATCTCTTCCTTCTGCTGCCGCGTTGCAAACAACTGAACAAACACACGTCTCTTCTATTGTCTCTGGCACGCGCTGCTAATTAGAACAATTGCATCCACCTGTGAGTTGCGCTGCGGAGCTGTTTGCTTGCGGAACCGTTGCGCGCATGCAGCAGCAAGGCCATAACGTGCACCCGCTCGCAGGCAGACTTCCCGGTAGATCGCCACAACAAATAAATACCACACGTCCCACAGAATACGCAAGCCTGAAAGGAATAGTTAAAGACCCCACAAATAGATTGCTGAACTCACCATCCCTCATTGTCCGACATTCCTGTGTAGATATACTTACCGCCGCAGCCTAACGCACCAAGAACAACGGCACAGGCACCACATAACATATAATACAGATCTCTGTTCCACGGCGGAATAACCTGTTTGGAACGAGCCCCCATTTGTTACGCGGCTCAGACGTAACAAAGAAACGGGGCAGGGGACAGCGCGACAATCCACGTTTCTCATTTTAATTGCGTGAAAAGAATGAATCAAACTGATCTTGGCAATCATCGAGCAAAACACAAATCGAATCTCCCGCCGCATCTCTCAGAGGCCAGGCCCACTTTTATCTGGTTCACGGTGACATGCCCCGTACGCGGGCACACCCCATCCTGGAATATGCGGGACCAGGCCTATGAGAGCAAAGGCAGACAAAACGAGTAGCACACACACAATGACAACTGAAAGGCCAATGTGGCCGTAACAGACATGACCAACTGATCCCTGACCCTAGGGAGGAGGATGTGTTTAAGACATGACCAACTGATCCCTGACCCCGGGGAGGAGGATGTGTTTACGACATGACCAACTGATCCCTGACCCCGGGGAGGAGGATGTGTTTAAGACATGACCAACCGATCCCTGACCCCGGGGAGGAGGATGTGTTTAAGACATGACCAACCGATCCCCGACCCTAGGGAGGAGGATGTGTTTAAGACATGACCAACCGATCCCTGACCCTAGGGAGGAGGATGTGTTTAAGACATGACCAACCGATCCCTGAGCCTGGGGAGGAGGATGTTTTGAAGAAATTAGCAATTTATTCCGCACCCTGGGAAGGAGGAGGTTTAGTTTATTTTGTTTTTTTTGGTTGGTTTTGTGTATTTTTATTCAGTTTGTTGGTTTTTTGTTTTGTCTCTTGTTACTTTTGTGTTGTTTGTTGCTCTAGTTTTTGGCTGTTTGTTACTGTGTGTCTGTTTTTTGTTTATTCTTTATTTTGTTTTTTTTGTTTTTTATTTGTTTGTTTGTTGGTGTTGTAATGTTTGATTGGTGTTGCAGGGTTCGACCCGTGCCCACCATGCCTCCTCCATGCAGGTGTCAAAATGGAGGTATCTGCTACTTCAGCGGCGACCAGGCGCTCTGCAAGTGAGTCAATATATTGTACAATTTAGGAGTGAAAGACTGAATGTTGATTGAATGAATGAAGGATTGATTCTGTTCCAGCTGTCTTCCACAGTGGACCGGGGACTTCTGTTTGAACAGCATCCACAGTATCACAGAATCGGGCTACAACTGGTTCATGCTCACGGTTCTAAAACATATCATAATAAGAATACGATTATTAGGATAGTAATATAATAATTATAAAACATTGTAAGATAGCAACATGAATAACATTTAGAATAAAAGAGAGTAATATTGGGCCGGAGAGAGGAGAAGGCATCACTTGTAGAAGAGTTGAAACATGTAAAGTAGGTTTGAAGAGATGACTTTTGAGAGAAGACGAAGAAGGAGTCAGGTGTAGTCAAGGATACACAAAAAGAAGTACCATGGTAACTGTAATAGCTTCACCTGATGAAAGAAGAGGTTGCTCTCCATTTCCATTTTCTACTGTTCTCTCAGTGGGAATCGCCATTGGCGTGGTCATCCTGGTGCTGGTGCTGCCTGGCATCCTGGTGCTGCCTGGCCTGGTCTACTCCTGCAGAAGGAAGCCCAGCTTTGTCGAGACGCTGAGGAACAGTGTGCCCTCCATGTTTTCACTTCCCAGTATGCCACGTTTCCCCAGTGTGCCCGGGTTCAGGTGAGTCAGTCTTGTTTTACTTTAACCAGGGTCTGAGACTTCCTTATTGGCGCACCAGACACTGTGTCTGGGGGATGAGTATCAGACATTCTGACCAAGCGCAAAATTATTTTGAACTGAAAGAATAGGAAACGTGTGCTTACTTACAGAACCCCACTGTACTCATAATATTCCAGTCGAGAAAACAATCAAAGACTTGTTCTCGAAATATTACACATTTCTAAAAGTGTTGTGCTGAATCTTTTTAGAATTAGTTTTTGTAAAATGTAGTACTATTTGATGCATCTATTTTTATTGTTTTATCCTGTTAATTTGTGTTTGTGTTATATATTGTGTTATAATTAGGGCTGTCAAAATTACCGCATTAATAATAATAATAATGCATTTTTAACGCGATTAACAAAAGATTTACATAATGCTGTCTTTTTTTTCTTTTTTTTACTGTTATTTTGAAAGGTTTTGCCAACAGAATGTCAACATTCATATCAGAAATCATTTTTGTTTTTAGTTCCACTTACTTTATATTCAATTACAATTGCAGTAAGTGACTGCCTGATTAGAATTGCAGTAAGTGCCTGTTTACAATTGCTAATTGTTGGTGGTACTTATTTGAATTTAACTAAACTTGTAGTAACTGTTGGTTTACAATTGTCCTAATTAACTGCCTGTTTACAATTCCCAAATCTGTGGTATTCCGTCAATTTCCAATTCAACCCACACTGAGTGAGTCAATACAACTCCCTCAAGATCACTTGGTCTACTTTTTGCTACTAGTATGAATGCTAATGTGTCATTCCATTTGATAATCTAAATTAACTTCATTTGGAGTGGATTTAAAATAGAATTTAAAAGTGTGATTAATCGCGAGTTATCTCACCAATGCCATGCGATTAATCGCAATATTTCTTTTTTGCGTTTGACAGCCTTAGTTTTAATTCTAAATTGTTGATGAAACCAAACTTTCAGGAAAAAAATGACATGTACGGATACAATTATAAAAGAAGGAAGACACAAAACATTGTTGATAATCCCAGAACCAGCAGAGACGTAACACCCTGTTTATTCTAGCATTAACCCAGAACCAACAGGTAACCATGGAGACGTGGCACCCTGTTTATTCAGACATTAACCCAGAACCAGCAGGTAACAATAGAGATGTGATATCCTGTTTGTTCTAAACCATTAAGTAGTCCCCACATGATGAGCGTCAATGTTAGCGGTGTTAACCATGTGTTCCTGTGAAACCCGACCTAGCCTTTGCCCAGCCTAGCGCTACCCAGGTCGTAGCGGCCCGCTGGGACGGTCCACCTCCTGCTGCTCTCACAGCTCAGACCTTTCACACTTTGACCCCTGACACTATTACCATCTCCACACGGAGGACCACCCTGTTGTGAGCGTCTCCATGGTTCCTGCACTACATAACATACATCCTTGACGGTTCATCGTTACGGATGCCCAACCAAGGGTCCAGCGCTCTGCTGACAGCTCATCACACCTTTAAAACTTAATGATGGACGCTGAGATTTGAACACCAATTCAGTCCAATGAGCAGCCAATATGTTTTCTACCACAATTGAATTGACTTCATACATTCCCGTAATAATATAGTTGTTAAAATATTTTAGTTAAATGTTTAAGTCAATCTTTCCAATGTCTGTCTTCTCTTTCACTTGGAGCCGATGGTGGATGAGGAGCGTGTAAACCCGATGTACTTGGTGAGTACTCTGAACACTGAAGGGTTTACAAAGGGCTAAGCCATCACTGGAAGAACAAGGAACAGCTGATCATGTCAGACATCATGACTGATCAAGATATCATGCGCTCATCATGAGGCTTCTCTCCACAGAACGTCATCCTGCCCCCGCCCCAACCGAGCTGCATGTCTGAGACCCCCATCAACAGAGAGAGAGAGGGGTTCTGAGGGAGAGGATGGAGAGAGACCCCCATCAACAGAGAGAGAGGGGTTCTGAGGGAGAGGATGGAGAGAGACCCCTATCAACAAAGAGAGAGAGAGGGGTTCTGAGGGAGCGGATGGAGAGAGACCCCCATCAACAGAGAGAGAGAGGGGTCCTGAGGGAGAGGATGGAGAGAGACCCCCATCAACAGAGAGAGAGAGAGAGGGGTTCTGAGGGAGAGGATGGAGTGAGACCCCCATCAACAGAGAGAGAGAGGGGTTCTGAGGGAGAGGATGGAGAGAGAGAGAAAGAGAGGGGGGAGAGGGAGAGGAGAGCGAGGGGACCACGTGTTTGTAGTTGCATGACACAAGTTTTGAAAACTCTGATTTGATTTTCTTTGTGATTATTTGTATGGCTTTAATATTTTGTATTTTATATGAATGGTTTTGTCTATATGGACTAAGAAGATAAATTTAGACGTAGAAACTTGAAACTTAACTTGAATCTAAAATTGCACCTTGATATAACTGTAGTCATTGCTGAATGAAAAATAATTCAATAATGCAATCAATCAATAAAATCATATCCTATCACGAATTCTTCTCCAAATAAAAGATGATTGCCTGTACTCTCTGTTAACATGCCATGTTGCGTCTCAGTCTTCTTACAGTATCCTCTCCCGAGGGAAGTGCTCCATGTCGACCTTGTGTTTCATTGTGTTTCAATAAAGATTTCATTGTTTGAATGCAAATTAAGAGGTGGTTTATTCATGGCCCAGAGTGACTCTGATGGAGATGTTGATATGGGAGATGAAGCTAAACAATGTTGATTAATAAGCTAAGGCTTAACTGGGATGATGTTGGCCTGCGTTGGTAGATAAACCAATCTGCCACTAATGTAATCTCTCGGCTTTGGGGGCCGTCAGTTTATAGACTATAAAACATGCATAATAATAGAATTGTACCAGCCCAGAGATAATCTGGCCCAAATGGTCCTTCTGATGGCCAGTCCATCCCGGCTTCATCCATGATCATCAGTCTGCAGACCACCTGTAGGCACAGACCAGCTCAGGGCCCGAAGTCTACTGCAGGCTGGCACAGGGTGACGAGTAAGTCCGAGGACGTACCCTCATGTATCTGACCTGAGGAGAAGTCCCATGGACCGGACAGTCCTCCAAACACTGGAGATGAGGCACCTCAAGAACCAGAAACAGAAGACCGTTTCAAGAAGAAGCACCACCCTTGAACTTCATAGCGAGCGCCTGCAGGATGAGCCTGACAGGTTGTGATACCTCCAAGAAGCTGCTGGCCGTCCGCCCTGGGGCGCAGGAGCCCCCCCAGGGCGTAGAGAGACGTAGAGTTGCCGATATAAAATAAAGGATTTCATGTTAAGTGTAACATCAATTAAAACCCGTTTGTAGCTAGTATCCTGTAGAGTGGATTGAGCTGTTGGTTACCACTCTGAAGACCGAGGTTCAAGTCATAGTGCGTTATCTTTCTATATACATACATACAGGTACTTCTGGTGCTATGGCAAGTAGTTTCTGTATCTGTATGTATGCATGTGTCTTCTTCCCTTGGATTTTCTCTACAACCCTACATCGACTTCACGGTGTACTGCCTGTTCCAATAACAAAGGAGAGACAGACGCCAGGGAGGGGGATTTACCCTCATTGGTAACACTTTACAATAAGGTACGCAAAAACGTGGGTAGTTACTGAGGAACGAATGAGTAACGAATGATGAACGACCAGGGGGCCCTAACAGGCCTAAGTGAGTCACTCAGTAACTACTGAGGAGTTACTGGTAAACAGACTAGGGGACTACTGTATTCGTTACTGAGTAACGAATGATGAACAACCAGGGCCCTGTTAGGGCCCTAAGTGAGTTACTCAGTAACTACTGATGAGTTACTGGTAAACAGGGATACTGTATTAATTAATCATTCTGTGAATTAGCAAACTGACCAATTGATTATGAAAGCAACTGAATTTTCCTGGGATTTCACAATTAGTTATTCAATTAACAGGACACAGGCGGGATGATTGTCATATTTTAATAAAGATATTCACAATACATACATTAATATTCACATTTAAGGTTTATTATGTGGCATTAGTAATGTTGATGGCTTAAAAGCAATTGTCCACCGCTGCAGGGCACGGTTTAAACCTGCCGCCCTTGGTTTCAAGCGCTGTCGAGGGCTGGCTTGGGTCCCACACTGGATCGACTGGTGGAGCTGGATCTGACTGATGATGAGTTGTTACTCATTCGCGAACCATTGGTTCACCAGTAGTTAAGCTTTTTGAACCATTCGTTCACCAGTAGTTAAGCTTTTTGAACCATTTGTTTACCAGTAATGAAGCTTTTTGTGTACCTTCATGTAAAGTAATGCATCATACTGAGTTGTTACTCTTTCGCGAACCATTCGTTCACCAGTAGTTAAGCTTTTTCAACCATTCGTTTACCAGTAGTGAAGCTTTTTGAATCATTCGTTTACCAGTAGTGAAGCTTTTTGTGTACCTTCATGTAAAGTAATGCATCATACTGAGTTGTTACTCTTTCACGAACCATTCGTTCACCAGTAGTTAAGCTTTTGGAATTATTTGTTTACCAGTAGTGAAGCTTTTTGAATCATTCGTTTACCAGTAGTGAAGCTTTTTGTGTACCTTCATGTAAAGTAATGCATCATACTGAGTTGTTACTCTTTCGCGAACCATTCGTTCACCAGTAGTTAAGCTTTTTCAACCATTCGTTTACCAGTAGTGAAGCTTTTTGAATCATTTGTTTACCAGTAGTGAAGCTTTTTGTGTACCTTCATGTAAAGTAATGCATCATACTGAGTTATTCATCTTTCTCGAACCATTCGTTCACCAGTAGTTCAACTTTTGGAATCATTCGTTTACCAGTAGTGAAGCTTTTTAAATCATTCGTTTACCAGTAGTGAAGCACTTTAGGGTTAGTTATAAAACGCCAAACCACTGTTGATGACAATGAGGGATCTACAGCCACTTTAGTTTAACATTTATAACATAATAATAACATAATAACGGGGTAATACAGAAAATATTAACAATTTAAAACACAAAAAGAAACAAAAAAAGGCATTTTTAAATCGAACAAAAATAAAGGCTGCACTTTTTACAAGGCATTTCTTGATGTCACTGAACAAATCAACCAAAAAAAAAGGGCATTTTAAAATGGAACAAAAAGAAGGCACCCTAAAAACAAAATAAAAATCTGCTCTCTTCTTTACTATGCCCGGTGTCCAATTTGCAAAAGTTCCCCGTTGTTGTTTTTTTTCATTCACCTTATCCTGAAGGTTCCTGCCAAGTATTTCTAGATTACATTTAGCCGAAAATAGATAAAGTGTCTCTCCCTGAGTGAAATTATTACTCACTCCCAATCACTGTAGCGTTATACTTATACTTAAATGTACACCTGGGCTCCCCCACTTTAGGGTAGAGTGATTCAATTTTAGGGATGGCATAGAAAAGACAAACAATCAGATGCTTCCACCTTGATGAAAAAAGAGGCTGCAAGACAAAAACGATCTATTTTTTCTAAACTGCCCTGCAGCCCTTAGCTGTGACCAGGCCCGGAGTGGCTAATCGGGAGGACCGGGACAATTCCCGGTGGGCCGGTGTAAGTACCATATTGGCTCGGCTACCAGATCGGCTCGGGGTCCGTCGTCTGCTGATTACGTTACACAATATCATTGGCTGTACGCTTGAATGGGCGTACATTGTGATTGGCTGTACGTCGGACAGTTGTGATTGGCGGTTTTGTGCTGTAGCTCTGGCTGTAGTCATAGCAACCACGAGGCAACAGCGAGCACATGTGTGAGCGCGAGTAGGTCTATGTCTAGTTTCGGTTTGTGTTGCCAGATTGGGCATATATCCCGTTTTTCCAGCCTAACGTGATTCAAAGTAGCCAAATCAGGCTGGAAATGTGCCCAATCTGGATATCCATACAGATAGGTTGGGAATGGTCTATGTGTGACCGGTTCGTTCTGCGTTGTGTTTCTTTCTAGCAATGAATGACGTGACCCACGATGTGTCTGGACTCGGGCACTCCGACGTCCATTTATTCGATCTGAATACACACATAAACAAATAGCTTCCTTAGCCCTTGTGCCCTTACTCCAACTCTCTTCCCAAGGGTATCGCAACAAAGGGCCCAACTACACACAATATTACAACAGAAATGATTGAAATAAAAGGAATAAAAGACATACCTGAATACACACATAAAAACAAATAGCTTCCTTAGCCCTTGTGCCCTTACTCCAACTCTACGAAACACACAGGGGGGGAAGGGGAACTAGCATGACTACACGAGGGTCAGTTATATGCTAGTACATCGCACAAAACACAAAGTTCCCCATAACACAGAAATCTATCTAATAACTATAGATAGATTATAAACCCCAGACTTCCAATTAAACAATATATAATCAAAATAACTAATATAAATAATGATAAATTATAAGATGGTCAAAGATTTGATTACAATATAAATGTACACACCTCTTCCCAAGGGTATCGCAACAAAGGGAAGAGGGCAGGGGGCGCGGGAAACTTATCGGGTTCTCTGGAATGTGGGCGGGAGTATAGAAGGAGGTGGAGCCAAATCAAAAAAATAAATAAAATAGAGCTTAAGGCGGCATGGAAAGCTAAACTTCAGGTAATACAGAAAAACAAAAGGCAATTGTGTAATTATAATTTCAAGGATATAACACACCGTTACATATGTTCAAAATGAAAGATCATTACAGGCTCTTTAATTTAAGCCATAAAAGACCTTATTGCTGTAGATAGCGTATTGTGTGACGTAATCAGCAGACGACGGACCCCGAGCCGATCTGGTAGCCGAGCCAATATGGTACTTACACCGGTCTGACTTCTGATTTTTTATTTATTTTGTGCCGGTGTTCAGTCATGGCACTGAGTGGGTATCACGTGTATGTTGTTACCGCTGTCGCTGGACCGTCTCCACTTGCAGCTCTTTTCTTTTGTCAACTGTCATCATATCAGGGAGCTGGCGGTCTGTTTGATCATGTCAATGAAACTGGGACGCGGACGCAGGTTAAGGGCACGCCCACCGACAAGAAACAGACGCAGATGCAGCCTGACGTAACGTCTGTGCACACCGAACACTTTTAATGGTGTGTAGCCCAGAGCTATAGAGAGAGAGAGTTGCGACACTTCCATTGGACTCCGTTGTAGCGCCTACTTCCGGGGTATGGAGCCTCGAATAGTTCCAAACAACCATTTTACGGCGTAGGAGACCGTTCATTTCCATTGCTGGCCGCCGAGTAACATCTGAGGTAAATTGATTAAATAGCTACCTCTTTTGAATTGTCAACTGTCGATATTGTATCAGAGGCCCTTTATGATGCATAGATCTTTATTTGTAAATGCACAGCGTAATTATATATATATTTATCTTGGTAGACGACCGATTGCTGGCTAGTTTGTTAGCTCGATTTCACCATCTGTGAAGGTATCTCCGGGGGTAAATTGATTAAATAGCTACCTCTTTTGAATTGTCAACTGTCTATATTGTATCAGGACCTTTTATGATGCATATATTGATATTTATTTGTATATGCACAGCGTAATTATATATATTTTTATCTTGGTAGACGACCGATTGCCTGCTAGTTTGTTAGCTCGACTTCACCACCTGTGAAGGTATCTCCGGGGGTACATTGATTAAATAGCTACCTCTTTTGAATTGTCAACTGTCTATATTGTATCAGGACCTTTTATGATGCATATATTGATATTTATTTGTATATGGACAGCGTAATTATATATATTTTTATCTTGGTAGACGACCGATTGCCTGCTAGTTTGTTAGCTCGACTTCACCATCTCTGAAGGTATCTCCAGGGGTAAATTGATTAAATAGCTACCTCCTTTGAATTGTCAAATGTCTATATTGTATCAGGACCTTTTATGATGCATATACTGATATTTATTTGTATATGCACAGCGTAATTATATATATTTATATCTTGGTAGACGACCGATTGCCTGCTAGTTTGTTAGCTCGACTGCACAATATGATGGTATCTACACCAACAATTACAAAGTTCAGTACTAGTGAATCTAACTTTTATTTAGTTAGTTATTTATGTTGGATTACTAGGATAATTTAGGTTGATTTAAGGACGGGTTTTATGATGCGATAGCTAGTAGAAATAACTGTTTGTTTAATTATATCCTGGAAAGGGTGATGTTCAGCACATGAAGCCCTACAGATGCCGCCGATTCAACAATGCTGATTATGATGGGCGGTCAATTTAACCTGTATGGCTTTTTCGTTTTAACTTCTTGTTGACTGAATTGTTTCTCTTTCTTAATGCCAAATTGATTATCTTTCTTAGTGCCAAATTGATTCTTTTTTGTTTTGCAAGAGCCCTCTCTGCTCTCCTTCTCATTAATTTTTCCTTTTCTAGTTGCCTTATTAGGTCCTCCACAGTCACCCCATCAGTCCCTGGCAGTCTGGTCCCTGGAGCAGCTGGCCCTGGCAAAGTTATTCCTTCACTGTTGACCCCTGACTGACTGGCCCTCAGCACACACATCACCTGCCCCTGGATCACCTGCCCCTGGCAATGTAACCTCTTGATTGCTCTCTCCGTCTCCTGTGATGTCCTTTTCAACACTCTTGAAATCCACCTCAATTTCTCCCTCAATCTCTGTAATAATTACAAGGTAATGTTTCTGTTATATGTATTTTGCCTTTGCATTTGCAACTACTGTCATCTCCAATGTAATAAAATGAATTAAAGCAAAACATTTCTGTAATGTGAATTAAATCACCTGCCACAATCAGAAACCAATAAAATTTATAAATGGATCTACCGGCAATTGTTAATTGGGTAGAAATGTGTCGATTATCTACATTGTGTGCAAATCCTCAGAGAATCCCTGACCTCTGGTTGTTTTTTAAACTGAATGTACAAATATGAATTATGCAATCTCATTAGGAGTGTAGTCTATCCTTGAATTACATGAAATGGGGAATATTGTTAGCTGCATGGATCATACCGAAGTTTAATTTGGTGCAATATGTGTGGTCCGTTGCACTTGGTTCCGGAGGCACCCTCACAGAAGGGGGTTTCCTCACAGAAGGGGGTTTCCTCCTCTTCGGTTTAGGGCGATGGATGAAAACTGTTGGGCCTGCATCGGGCCTCAACTTCAACATCCTATCTACTTTTGTGGCTTTGAATCGGTCATTTTCAAAGTGTACCTGTAGGTAGGCTTGTAAGATCAGTTTCCATTGCACTTCAAATATCATTGGAAAGTCATAATTCTCTACACTTAGAATTATTATGCCCTTTGAAATGCTAGCAAGTGATCTGAACATTACGTTACATCGTTTTTGACTGTTGCTGCCTGTCAATACGTTTTGACGGCTGACCATTGCCATCCATTTCTCCCTGCGCTCTTGGTCCTTGGGGAAGCCGTACATGTGATAACCCTTCTCGGACCGATTGGGGCATCCAAATGCTGCACAGCCAACCATGGTATGACCATTTATCTATAAAATGTTAGTTGTAACCAATGAACCATGACACCATTGAAGATCACAGAGCGGGTAACAACTGTTCCTCAACCACTTATGCCCCGACTTTTGAGAATAGGTTAGAGGTCAGAGTTCATGACCAAACGAGGATCCTCCCTCCTAAACCCATTTTGAATTTGCTCAGGGCTATTCTAAGTATTGTAACGGCATAAAGTATAGTATATTTGCAACGTTATATGTTAATGGTTTGCCCTAAGTATATAGTGTTCCCTGCTGTGTCCATTGTTGAATCTGTTCACACAATCGCAATCACTTGTTCTTGTCACACTAATTGTTAAATAAAAAAAAATACAATTTCATTCATCCAAGCGTAATGAGTTGTTATTCTTTAATATATTTGATACTTTGTGTGGCTTATATCTTTAAATGATCATGGTAGAACATCTTGAATACTTTGATTTCAACACAGATGTAAGGTAAAAGTTAAGGTTAGGCCAGTATGCTAACACGAACGTGAAGCTTTCCCTCCAAAACTTAAAAACGTATCTAAGTAATAGTACTTATAGATAGCTTTCAGTTGCCCCCCTACCGCTCTAAATGTAAAACTGACATTTACAAATATGCAATAATGCAATAACAGTCAGACAAATACTTGTATGTGATTTTTTCATACATATTTACCATTTAATATTGAAATCTCTGCTGTCGTCCCATAGAATAACATTGAAATCGCGGCGTGTTTGGAACTATTGAGGCTTACATGAACCACGTGACAACCACGTGACCACCCTGTCGGCGAGATCATAGCGTGTCGCAACTCTCTCTCTCTATAGCTCTGGTGTAGCCTAGCTCCAACCCCAGAAGTGCAAGGAAAAAAATAATGCAAAATGGAAAATAAAAAGAGCAAAGGTGGCGCAGAAAAAGCGAGGATTAAAGAGAGAAAAGCCCTGGAGACACATGCAGCCAAATGGGCAAACATCTGCAGCTTCTTCAATCAAACGTGCTCGCGGTCTGAAACGACCAATGAAGACGATGAAACATGTAAGACAAGATGTTGAACAAAATGCAAGTTTACCTGCACCGTTCAAGTGAATTAATTAGCCTATCAAGTCAATTAATTGCGTGGCGTTGTAACATATAGCCTGTCTAACCTATCGTTACATAATTTAAATAATATGATGCGACGCCACATAACTGGCCACAAACTTTGTCTTGTAGCCCCTCAGATACAAGATGCATGACCAAGCGCCAGCCATGAGCCCACAGGTCCAGAGTGCAGGTAGGATTGCTCATTAAGTGAATATTATTAGAATTAATATAATGAAGAAGAGTATGATGCAGACCTAGCCTGGTCCTACCAGACTCGTACTTCATTTAATTTGCACAGAGTCTGGACCTACTCAATTGAAGGCGGGTGTCGGTTGTAGTTTAAAACTATTGGTTCTGCCCAGTGCCACTCTGGATCTACCATAACCAATCGCTAACGTTTGGCCGGGAATCACGTTGCGCGCAGGCTGTAAACAAACCAAACACCGTGCATGAAGATGTCCGTAAACGAGAGCTGACTTTAACGTCATTGTTCTCAGCCACTCCCTCCGTTCGCTGATTGGACGCAGATTGCAATTGAAGACGATAGATGATTCAGCACTACAATAATGAAACTGACTTGAATTTTTGACTTGAAAAAGGGGAGATTTGTGACGAGATTTATGACCATTTTTATGATTCAGAGGCAGAGCCAGGAGCCAGTGGTGAGGAAGAAACAGGTGAGCTAGTGTGTGAACAAGCAAGCATCAGTTCCAATAAAAACACTTTCTATGCCCAAATTATAGTAGTGGCCCGTTATACTTTTGATCATTAGTAATAGTAATATGGAATAAGCCTGCCTATTTTGCCATTGAACAAAATCTTAATTGGTTCAGTTAAAACGTGTTTTCCATGTCAAATATGCTAAAGCCTTACAGATTAGTGGTTTTTATATGATACGTGCAGGCAAGTCTAGGGAAACTGGAGGAAGTGTGAAAAGAGAGTCTACTCAGGGACTGATTACAGAGGTAGCAGCTCAGCAGCAGACCCTGAACCACAAGAATGAGACAGATGAAGATGAGTCTGTCGATAGTTTGGACTACTTTGTTTGCCCTCAGTCACAGGACATACATATATATCATCCTCAACAAACCCCTAATATTGCAATACCAAAAGTTTTCAATAGCAAAGATGGAACCAACCGCAAGTGGCTGACTTACTGTGAAAAAAAACTGTCTCTGTACTGTTCTTTTTGTCTAGCATTTGCACCTCTGGTTACTGATGGCCCTTTCACCGAGAGGCATGAAAGACTGGAAACAGATTCACCAAAGAATAATGGAACACGAAAAAAGCAAGACACGAAGAGATAGTGCAGATGCTTACTCTCTGAATGTACAAAAGGCAGATGTGAAAAGCCTGTTGACTGGCAACCAAATTTCATTGCGTGCTGACCAAGTGAAACAGAAACGTCAGATGATGGAGCGCATTTACGTTATTAAAGTTATCGTAAATGTGGCCTTAGCTACAGGGGAGATGAGGAGGCAGGTTACAGCTTAAAAAACATTGCTGTTAATCATGGCAACATCCTAGAGTTGATTCTACTCTTGAGTAGATATGATATTTGCCTACAACAACATGTAAACACTTGCATAGAAAACAGCAGGAAGCAACATGAAACTGGTGCAAAAGGTAGAGAGCTCCTGAAAAAGGTGCTACAGTAGCTTAATATCTATAATAACTCCACAGACGGAGCAGCTAATATGCAGGGACAGTATTGGGGGTTTTCTACATTCCTCTCTGAGCAGTCCCCCAATCAGATTCATGTATGGTGTTATGCACATATTTTGAATCTTGTACTGGCAGACACAACAGGCAGTGTTGTGGAAAGTGCATCCCTCTTTTCGCTGCTTAATGATATAGCAGTTTTCCTAAGAGAGTCATACAAGCTGTAACTGTGCGGCGGCCCGTTACTGCAGGCAATGCATAAAAACAGGACTGACACCGGGACTGACACCGGACACACTGTTGTTTTTTTCGATCATTGAAAGTTTCGATTATTGAAAGTTATTTAGAATTATTGATTGTTTTTTTTTGTGTTGATTCATTGTTCTTTTTTTTTGCCTCCTGATGGACATTTTTGTACCGGAATAAATTCAGGCCAACGGCCTTACTAACATCGTTGACATTGCCTCCAATCCTTCCACCGCCGCAAGGCCATCCTGGTAACACAAGCACATGCGGAAGTGGGAAGAGATCAGTAAGGACAAGCATCCCAGAAGACTGTGCCCAATAGGGCAAACTAGGTGGTGGGCTAAGGATCAGGCACTAAGCAAAGTGTTTGGGTGCTTTGGGAATCCTCAGGGAGCCTTGTTTCTTGAAGTGCTTATGACTTTGCACACCATTGTAGATGACAGAACACAACAGCCAACTGTGAGGGCCAAGGCAAAGGGATTCATAGAAGGCCTTTTGAGGTATGAGACAGTGCTCACTGCACAAACTTTCCTTCGCATTTTTGAGCAGACATCCCCTCTCTCAAAATACTTACAGACAAGGGGAATGGATATCTTCACAGCACAACGTCTGGTTGAGGGGACAGAGGAGGGTCTCAGGGAGTGATCTAGGGACTTTGAAGGAGTTAAGTGTGCAGCTGATGAGTTTGTGAAGTGGGCTAATGAAAATTTGCAAGAGGAGACAGAGAGTGAGCTGGTAGTGCAGACTGCCCTTCCTGAGAGAAGGTTCAGAAAAAAGAAAAGAATGCCAGGAGAGCTTGCAGAAGATGAGATGCTAGCATCAGCTGATACTGACTTCAAGGTCAAAGTTCACAATGTCATTGTTGACACAGTGACAGACAGTATCCATAGAAGGTTTTCTATCCATGCAAAACCTTGCTCAGATTTTGCCTGTCTAGTCCCTAGAAATTTTGCTCATGTGAAGGAAAATGGACTCCCCAGCCCGGCTCTGGACGAAATAAGCAAATGTCTGCTTAAGTTTGACGATAGAGCTACAGTTGGCACATTATGTATTGAACTCTACAGCCTTGCATGTCAGTGGGACAGACTGAAGATGTCCCCTCTGGAGGGTTACACTGTCGGGACAGCTAGTGAAATGCCACAAGAAAGTGAGGCGGATCCTTCCATGGAACAGCAGGATGTTGTTCGTCCTGTAAAAACGGAATGATTTGTGTTCATCTCATCCTCTCAGTACAATCTGCTAACTGATACTTACCATGTGATTGGACTGGACTACAGGTTGCTATTAACACTGTCCATCACACAAGTAGGCTGTGAGAGAAGTTTCTAACAGTGAAATTCATAAAAAAAACAGACTCAGGAGCACTTTGACCGAGGAGAAACTTGAGGCATTCATGCTCATGTGCACTGAGAAATAAATTCTCATGTCTTTGCAACAATTTTTTCAAATTATTGAAAAAATTGTTTTTAATCAACTAACCTCTTTTCTAACGCTCAACAACTGCCTTGACAACTTTCAGTCAGGTTTTCGGGCCAACCACAGTACCGAAACAGCTCTGGCCAAAGTCACAAGGGACATTCGGCTAAATACAGATTCAGGCAAGTCATCAATCCTAGTACTACTGGACCTCAGTGCAGCCTTTGACACTGTGGACCACACTATATTGCTTCAGCGACTTGAGCACTGGGTTGGCTTCACTGGTGTTGTAATCAGGTGGCTAAAATCCTACCTTCTATAGGGCTTCTCTGTTACAGTTGGAAACTGTTCCTCAGCATCTACATCTTTGATCTGTGGAGTTCCCCAGGGCTCAATCTTGGGTCCACTATTATTTAACCTTTACATGCTGCCTCTTGGTCAACTTATAAAGAAGAACTCAATCGACTACCGCAGTTACGCTGATGACACTCAAATCCATCTACCGCTAATGCCCAATGACTAATGATACCCCCGTTGAAAGTCTCTGTCATTGTATTTATGAAATAGATAAATGGATGTCACAGAACTTTTTACAGCTCAACAAAAACAAAACTGAGGTGGTAGTTTTTGGAAAGAAAGAGGAAAGGCAAAAGATCTCTGCCTTACTTGAAAGGAAAGGTCTAATAGCAAAAGATGTGGTAAAAAACCTAGGTGTCCTTATAGATAACAACTTACATTTTAGCAGTCACATTAAATCAGTCACAAAATCAGCATACTTCCATCTTAAAAATATCAACAAACTTAGAGGATATATGTCAAAGGAGGATCTGGAAAAAAACATACATGCATTCATCACTAGTAAGATTGATTATTGTAATGTACTTTTCACAGGACTTCCCAAAAATTGTATAAAACCACTTCAAATGATACAGAATAGTACAGCCAGGGTCCTCACTAAAACAAAAAGGAGAGATCACATCACCCCAATCTTAAAGTCCCTGCACTGGCTCCCAGTTAGTTACAGAATTGATTTTAAAGCACTTCTGCTTGTTTTTAAAGGTCCCATGACATGCTATTTTATGTATTCTTTAATATAGGTATTAGTGGGCAACTAACACAGTATTCAAAGACGTTCCCGAAATTCAGCCGTGGTGCAGAGTTACAGCCACTCCGAGCCAGTCGCACATTGAGCTTCCCCCAAATGCGCTGTTTTGGTGTCTGTAGCTATAATGCAAATGAGGAGGAGCGAGGCAGGTCAAGGAGGAGGGTGGGGGTGTGGCCCTGAGTAGCTTGCAGCCACGGTACCATGCGCTCTGTTTACAGTGGATGTATCGCAATGGCGAGGCGCACACAGCCTTTAGCCGTGTTCTGTAAATATTCTAGAACACACGGGAGTCCTGGAGCTCTATATCTAAATATTATCATATAGCCTACATAGATATCTATATCATATAATATATATTATAACGGTCAAAAGCTGTGTGAGCCGATATTATGAATCTCAAACGACCGCGTTGGGTTCTCCGACGTTCCTGGTTCTTCAACGTCCTCATCAATGTGAAGTAGACTGAACCGCGACAAGGAGGAGAAAGGGATCGTTGCCGGGCAGCGCTTAGGCACCTCCGCCTCCGGCGGTGGTCCCTCAGCGGGTCTCAAGCTGGAGACATTCGCCGCCAACAATCCCTTTCTCCTCCATGTCCTGGTTCATGTTCTTGAGGGAGTCAAAGCCAAAGTTCCTTCCCCCCAATTCATTCTCAACCTTGGCTGAGATAACCCCCAATACGAGTCTCGTTGTAGAAATACCAGAGACGAGAGTCCGACAGAACGGATCCAAATAACAAGGAAGTGTACAACACTTGCGTTACAGTCCTGGAGCTTTATATCTAAATAATATCATATAATACATAGAAATCTATATCATTTAATACATATTATCACGGCCAAAAGCTGTGTGCGCCTCCAGACGATATAATGAATCACAAACGACTTTGTCCGGTTCTGCGACGTCTCTGGTTCTTCCACTTTCACATCAACCTGAAGTCGACTGAACCGCGCGC